>NW_017674190.1:89083-105686 GCF_001879085.1 Nicotiana attenuata
AAAAGTGTAATTATATAAAGTTTGGGGTTAAAATAAAGTTTGGGGGCCAAATGGCTACTTTTTAAAGTTCCAAACGGTTGAAAATTAAAGGCCAACGGCTAGATTTTAAAATCTGACCGTTGGTCTTTTTAAAAAAAAAAAAATTTTTTTTTTAGAAAAGAGCCGTTGGAGCCCGTTAGGACCGTTAGGCCCGGTTGAACCGGCCCAGGACCGCCTGCCGGTCCTGGGCTTAGCGGTCCCGGCCTCGTGGGCCTCGCGCAAGGGACCAGCCCGCCACGGGCTTTCTGCACCATCAGGGACCGACCCACCAGGACCGGCCCGCCGGGACCGTTTAGCCCGTTAAGACCGCGGGCACGGTCCGGTCCCGGTCCCAGACCGGCCCACAATACAGCACTAATAGAAACGACCCCAGGGCCATAAAACATCCGAACACTCGGGGACTGGTGTCAAAACTCAAAGCCATATAACCTTCGGGTCAAAAGCTTAGAACTCGTAAGCCCTCAACGAGGCAATATAAAGTTTACAAAAGTGGCTCCAGAAGCCAAAAAACGTCCCGAACATTCGGGGACTGGCGTCGAGAACTCGAAGCCGTCTAACCTTCGGGTCGGAAGCTTCGAACTTACAAGCCCTCAATGAGGCAACATCAAGTCTACAAAAATGGCTCCGAAGCCCAGAAAACTCTCAATATCTCGGGGACTGTCGCCAATCGCCATCCCATCGGCTTATCTAAAACCCAAGGCCATAAGATCCCATATGGGCAGCCTCGGTCTCGTAAGACCTTTGTAAGGCAACAACAACAATATCTGTAAGGTCTTAAGCAAAGCATGAACTATACTTGTACCAAGTAACAAAACTGTAAGACCTCAAGCAAGGCATGAACCATACTTGTACCAAGTAGCCAAAACTGTAAGACCTCAAGTAAGGCATGTTCAAATTGATAAGACCTTACAAAAGGCATAAACCCGATCTAAAGTTAAGGCTATATATCGAACTTGTAAGACCCCTAAAAAGGCATACCCTCGATATAGACGCCGAAACTATTTCATTCGGGGACTGAAAGGCTCCGGCCAAACACAGTGACTACGGTCACAAGGCTGTACCAGCCAAACTAACGCGACTCGGGGACGCCCGACCATCGCTATAAAATCACAGGCCTTCAATTACTTCGAAAAGAACCGGTTAAACAAGGCTACCCTCGACATAGGTTAAAGAGCTTCGACCATGTCAGCTCCAAACTATAGGCTTCAAAACACTCAGCCACCGAGCAAAACCTCCCGATGAGCTCGTTCATCGCCACATAACGACTCACAATCGAGGTTTTTATCAAACCATCGAAGAGTCAGGCAAACACAATTTCGAAAAATCCTTAACGAGGGAAGAATAAAGCCAATATAAAGGGTCGTACCGACCCTAATGCGTAAGAGCCACTGTCGCCAGCCTATACAAAAGGTCGTACCGACCCTAATGCGTAAGAGCCATTATCGCCAGCCCATATAAAGGGTCGTACTGACCCTAATGCATAAGAGCAACTGTCGCCAGCTTATATAAAAGGTCGTACCGACCCTAATGCGTAAGAGCCATTGTCGCCAGCCTATACAAAAGGTCGTACCGACCCTAATGCGTAAGAGCCACTGTCGCCAGCCTATACAAAAGGTCGTACCGACCCTAATGCGTAAGAGCCACTACCGCCAGCCCATATTAAAGGTCATACCGACCTAACCCGTAAGAGCCTGGGTGAGCCTTAAAATCAAAAACTGAAGGATCCACAAAGCTCGAGTCGAAAGCCGACTTGGAGGGTGAATCAAAAATAGTTAACTAAATGCGCCTAAGGGCTAGAGCACAAGAGCTTGAACGCCGGCTTATACTAAAAGTCAGTGCGTAAGAGCCTAAGGGCCAGCCTAAAATCCAAAACCTCGAAGACGAACATAGTCAAAAAGCCTAAAGTCGGGCGCATGATAGCCTACGGGCCAGCCCGACGAGCCTGAAAGTCCATATTAAAAGCCTAAGGGTTTTTTGCCCAAGGCCCAATATATCCGACTAATCGTTCACAGAGCGTCGAAATTCAAAACAAAGAAAGGCATACGAAGAATAATGGAATCAAAAGGTTTTGCTTTTATGATTGCATAAAAGCTTCACTTACAAGGTTTTCCAGGAACACCATACACAAAGATTAAAAAGGAAAAAGCCTAAACCTACGTCCCCTTCAGGGACCGTGGCCCACTGGCCTCCTTCCCGTCATCTACAACATGGACAAAAGGGACTTGGCATCATACTCATCCGCCTTTGCCTGCTTTACCTCTTCCGAGAGGTCAAAGCCCCTAGCATGAATCTCCTCAAGGGTTTCCCTTCGAGATTTGCGCCGAGCATACTCCTTGCTTCTGCCCTTACGGTCAAGAGCCCTCCTCAGCTCAGCTCGAGCGTCGGCATCATCCTTCAAATAAACGGCCACTTTCTTATCAGCCTTAGTTCGACTCATTACGGCTTTGGCCCGGCCATCCACAACTTCGACCTTCACCTTCAAAAGCTCAGACTCGAGCCTTGTAATCATGTCCACTCGGACCATGCTGTTTTCGCGTGCTACGCGAAGTTGAACTTCAAAGGCGGAAGCTTTGGACAAAGCGGCCTTTTCCGCCACAACCTGAGCGTCCACCCGAGCCTTCAATTCATCGCACTGGCACTTAATTTAGCCAATTTTACTCTCGAGGTATTCTAGATCCTCCGACTTCCTCTGCAACTAGAATGAACAAGACATCAGCCTCAGGGATAGAAAAGGGAACATGTATCCCTTAAAACAAAATTTACGTGCTCCTCGGGTACTTTCAAAGTTCAGGCTTTGACTCGCCTCATACCACAAGTGTGCCAACTCATCTTCCTTTTCATCGCAAAGGAGCCTAAGGGATTTCTCCCCATCCACGACTTTTTGCTGCCTGGCCTCACGACGAAGCAACTCAGATTTGAGCTTGTTAAAAGCCTATGAAGGAGAAACTCAATAAGAAAGTGAAAGTTGCAAAAACCAAGAAATCAACACGGCCGGCCAAAACTTACCACAGAGTAAAGCCGCTGAGCTTCCTCGAAGGTCGAGCGCATATGTACTAGTCTGCCTCCATCAGCCCCGGTAAAATCGCTCCTGGCCGGGATATGGTCACCCGGCCTACTCGGCTCCTGTCCTCGAATATCGCTTGAAGTACCTTCGACGGGAGAAGAAGTAGGTGGCAAAGAACCCTCGTTCCTCGAGGAGCCTCCGGTGGAAAAAGAGGATGACAATTGGGGAGGGGCCGCTTTTCTAAAACCAGGGGCCTCAGGCACTGCCGGCTCAGATAACACGTCCTCACTAAGCCTCCGGGGTGGACTCGTCTTGCTATAAGCACCATCGCCCTGCGTGGGCTCTTTTCGCTTATTATTATTATTCGGCCCCAAAGCTGATGATTCTTTTCCCTCTACGGGAAGGCACAATCTCGCTTCGGAGAACCCCCCAATGCCTATACAGATGGAATCAATACGCTTAAAAGGAGGGTGCTTTCCAAAAAAGAGCAACCATAACTATGGCAAGTTCGAATTTCGGCTCGCCTGACTCCGGCGACGCGCCTCCAACCAGGCAGGGATCAGAGGCGGAACTTCCTCCTCCTTGCCGAACGAATCCTGGCACAGCAACCATAACTATGGCAAATTCAGAGAATTGGCGCGAAAATCTGAGCAAGGATTCCTAAGTTAAAGTAGTGAAGAACCTAACATAGAGGGAAGAACTCTATGAAGAAGAATAAGATACTCAGGATAGCGGAATCCTCAAAAGAGAGAAGACAAACCTATATATAGAAGCAAGCGGTGACTGTCCGCCCGCCTCAAAGGCCAGTTAAAAATACTGGCTAAGCCATTATCACTTTGGGAAGATGTACCAGCGCGACCGCCCAAGCCTCGAGATGGTACCCGATCTCGAGGACCTCTATCAAAAGGAAGATAGGCTCTAAGGAGCCCTTAACATCGTTACAAGCCTCGAGATGGTACCCGATCTCGAGGATCTCTATCAAGAAGAAGATAGGCTCTAAGGAGCCATTGATATCGTTAAAAGCCTCGAGATGGTACCCGATCTCGAGGATCTCTATCAAGAAGAAGATAGGCTCTAAGGAGCCATTGATATCGTTACAAGCCTCGAGATGGCACCCGTTCTCGAGGTCCTCTATCGAGAAGAATATAGGCTCTAAGGAACCATTGATGTCACTACAAGCCCCGAGATGGTACCCGATCTCGAGGACCCTTGTCAAAAAAGAAGATAGGCTACAAGGATCCATTGATATCACTACAAGCCTCGAGATGGTACCCGATCTCGAGGACCTCTGTCAAAAAGAAGATAAGTTCTAAAAACCTACTCATATGGGCTTGACCTCGAGGTGGTACCCTACCTCGAGGATTTCTGCTATTGCAAGTGCGGGTCATTTACCCGATCATCCGGCCCCCGAGCTACTGGAGCTTAAGCCAAGTTTCACTCAAAAACTACTGATAAACCCTTAGGTTTATTTCTCGCCTTCGGGTCCAGTTAAACATCCTCTTAGTTACTTTAATCCAGGGGCTATCCGAACCCAGGCGAACCCTCATCCGGGATCTATCTGCAACGCCTTAAGGTTATCTTTGCTCTACGTTCAAAGCAAGTTTTCAGGTCGCCCGAGCTTGAGTAAACTCTCACTCGGGGACTGCTTTCGAAAGCCTAAAGACTATCTTTATTCTCGGACGACCGAGCGAGTTCCCCCTCGAAGACTATTGACGGGGTCCGAAGCCCTATTTTCACTCGGCGGTACCGGCGGCCTAAGCTTGTATCTATCCAACCCGGGCTCAGTCCGGGGGATGACAAAGGGCTCCACAGGATATCATACTAATCAATCAGGAGCAGAGGAAATACCTACACTCGGGCCCGGACCGATCGGTAGAGTCATGCACTCAGATTCTTCACAAATGCAAATAAAGGAAAATCTAACATAAATCAGAGACAAATTGAAGAAACTTCTTTGCATTAATAAACGTTGATTACAAAAAGCCCATGAAGGGACCTTAAACATGATTACAAAAGCCCACTAAGGGTCCTTACACAGAAACGAGGAAGCGTAACCAACAGCGCAATCAATGCCTCTGGAAAACGTGCTGACGGCACAATTAATATCTTGGGAGAACGGATCGACAGGCGCAATCAATGCTTGTTGGGAAATGGGTTGGTGGCGCTATTATCGCCTTGAGAAAGTAAACTGGCGCTACATCAAATGTTCCTCGGAAAGACGTGTCGATGGGACGTCTCAGTTATCGGAAAAGCTGACGTCATGAGCATGACATCATCACAAGAGGCTCGAGGGGATCGGTGTCAAAATCCTTTCTTATCATTTTATTCTAAGAAATGCGGGGACTATCTGTATACGGTAAAAATCAGAGGGCTCGATTTTGTGATCACTAGGGCGCCTCAAAAAAAGACCACCCTCGGGAGGCTCGAAGTCTAGCTTAGAGTTCGCACCCAAGGGTTCGTGATGATCGACCTCGAGGAAGTGCAAACCAAAGGCTGCGACGCACCAGCGGGAATTTCCCAAGGCATATGATCAAAACTGACAAAGCCTGCAAAGGAAACACTAGTCTGTACCAGACTAGTAAGTAGCTGTTCCAGCTATGTTTCTTTGTAATAATTACTCATGTACTATGATGGGATTTTCCCCTTATATAAAGGGGATCCTTGTCATTTTGTAAAAGGATTTGATACACAAGATACAATACACTAGATTCAATACAAGAACATTCTCTGCTCTCTAGCTTAAACATGTTCTCTTGGTTTCATTATTTGCATTTATTGCTCACATTCATTGTGTTCTATTAATTGTTCATCATTTATTGCTCATTATTGATCATAGAGAGCCGCAACCACAGCTCTCATAAATGTTAATCCTTCATCGATTGACCTTAACCGGGCATCCGATTAGACCTCGAGGCCCTGTATACGCAAGCCCGAGGCCTCGATTCCCAGCCATTTCGGCTCGATTATCAGTCATCTACAAGCTGTCATCTTAATTTCTAATTCTTCACGTAGCATCTATTGCCTAACAACTAGCATAAAAATAGATTACATATTTTTAGAACCACAAAATCAAATCTAATTGTTATTACCATTTTCAAGGTAAACATTCACGTAATGGTAAAAGTGGTAATAACTCCAAATAAAGCATATAAGAGCAAGCTCGGTAAGTAAAGAATGTGACATGTAATGACAACTTCCAATTAAGCATGTAATAGTAGACATGGTGAATAAAGGATATAATAAGTGCCAACAATCTCCAATTAAATACATAAAGATTTCTAAAAGTTTAAACCAATACAATTTCCACATATAAGCCCGAGTACATACTCGTCACCTCGCGTAGTCGGCTTTCACATTACACAAATAGCACAAACGACTCAATCCTAAGGGGTAGTCTCCCCCCCTTCACAAAGTTAGGCAAGATACTTACCTCGACGAAGCTAAACCGATACTCTAAAATGACCTTCTCGAGTGAAACAACCTCTGGACGGCTCAAATCTAGCCAAAATCATTTCATAACATAAATAAAACTCATAAGAAATAATTCTGGATAATAAAACTTCGATTTTTAATTAATAACCAAAAGTCAAACTCGAGCTCGCACCTCGAAACCCGACAAAATTCACAAAACCCTAACATCCATTCCGATATGAGCCCAACCATTCCAAAATTATCAAATTCCGATATCGAATCGCCCTTCAAATCCTCATTTTACATTCTTGAAAGATTTTATAAAAATCCCCATTTTCATCCATTCAGTTCACAAATTATTGATATAAATAGTTATGGAATCATGAAATATAATCAATTTCGGACAAAGAATAGTTACCCAAATCAAACTCGTGAAGAATCCCTCTAGAATCGCCCAAAACCGAGGTTTAAAACTCGAAAAATGAATAAAAATGTCGAACCCTTGAACTTAAGCATTCTGCCCAGCGATTTCTGCCTTTGCAGACAAACTTGTGCATATGCGCATCTCGTTTTTGCGAGAAAAATTTCGCATCTGCAGATTTCCACTCAACAGTCAACACTCGCACCTGCAGAACTTCTTCCGCTTGTGCGTAATCACAGGTGCGAGACAAGCTTCCGCTCCTGCGCTGCTTTCCGCTTCTGTGATCAAAGTCACAGCACCTGCGATGTCGCAAGTGCACAAAAAAACTCGCTTCTGCGATCCTTCCTAATCCTTCCGAATTTCGCTTCTGCACCTTCATGTCCGAAACTCTTCCAAGCCACTCGGGCCCCCGTCCGGATATACCAAAAAGTCCCATAACAATGCACGGACCTACTCGAGGCCTCAAATCACATTAAATAATGTCAAAACTACGAATCCCACCTCGAATCAAACTTATGAATTTTCAAATCTTCCAACTTCCAAAACTTGTGCCGAAACATATCAAATCAATCCGGAATGAACCCAAATTTTGCACACAAGTCCAAAATGACATAACAGAGCTAATCAAACTCTCAGAATCAAAATCCGATCCCAATATCAACAAAGTCAACCCCGGTCAAACCTCGCTACCTTCCAAAACTTCAACTTCCAATTATTCGCCAAAATGCATCAAATTATCCTACGGACCTCCAAATTCGGATGCACGCCTAAGTCAAATATTATCATACAAAGCTATTGAAATCATCAAAACACCATTCCATAGTCGTCTTCACAAAAGTCAAACTCCGGTCAACTCGTACCGCTAATGCTTCTAAAATAAGAATCCTTATTCCAAATCAATCGTGAATCATCCAAAATTCGAACTCCGCCACACACGCAAGCCATAATACATAGTACGAAGTTGCTCGAGACCTTAAGTCACCGAAAGGGATGCTAATTCTCAAAACGACTTGTTGGGTCATTACATTCTCCCCATCTTAAACAAACGTTCGTCGTCGAACGTGCCAAGAATCGTTCTGAAGTCATCAAATCACTGAATGTACTCATCATACATACACTCGCGGGTGATCCTACATTACCCCAATTTTCATAGGCCCGACAACACCATCTCAAATGAAAGTTATTCCATCCACCCACACTGGTAAACCTTAGAACCAAATTTCTCACCATCCAATCATTTTCAAAAGACCCGATTCCCACATCAACACACGGTATCAACCTCAACCAGCTTCAATAACTCATGCCTACACCCACCAGGTACAACCACATAACATGACACATCACACATATGCCCATAGCAACAACTCTGGCCATAATAGCTACCCTAATCAAATCCGGCACCGGCAATTGACCTCATATCAGCTAGAAACCTGTTCCAAACCTTTACAACACCGTTAATGATGCAAGAAACATGAAGACCTCATAACCAGTTACCCAAATCAACAGGTCACATCTAATGCCACATGGGCACACACCTCGTAAGCTAAAACCCCAATAAGCACAACGCGAATATGACTAAATATGCAAAGAGAAACATATGAGAGAACTATCAAACAAGCCCGACAAGCACAACTCCCCATCAGTACCATACTACGAATCTATTCCGCAAGGGAGAATAAAAACACATGCACTAATCACAAAGATCTCATCCTGATATAACTCCACTGCAACACGTAGCCCAATTCAAATATATCAAATCACATGAAACCACGAGGGTCTCACCCTTAACTCTAAATCACAAGTAGAATACACATCATACCAACCGAGCCCTTCCACTAATTCAATCCCGTAAAACAAAATCACAACACGTAATAAACTCCCCATACCGGTAGGGCATCTAAATCACAAATCATAACCAAGCCATCCCGAAATCACATCAAAACCTTATGTATTGAGTAACAAAAAGATCACTTCTAGCCTTGTAGCTATCAACAGTAAAGAAAACAAAATGATGGACGCATGCTACCACTATAGAATCTCCTAACAGAGGTAAACACAGAAGTAGAACACAAAATCACAAAACTCGCCCACATGTGAAACAAGATAGGAGCACTCACCCCATGTGTTAGAGAAATTGAGTTGTCAGTCATATTAGAAATCATGCTTAGGCTACGTGTTGGTATTGTTGGGACTCACAAAGGTCGTGTTACATGTTGAATTATTTGCTTAATTTGCAATTTTATACTCAGTCACAACTATTATTTGCATATTATATCTCAGTCTCTGTTGTTTTTTATTGATACATTGATCACGCCCAACTCTAGTCCTAAAAAGGATAAGCGGTCGCTGCAAATATAATCCGGTTTACAAGTCCGGAGTCGAATCCCACAGAGAACTAAGGCTTAGCTATAGTTGTTCAATATCGCTAAGAAATACAAGTCCAAACAATTTTCTAATTATAAAGATTATAATATTTATTTTTATCTACTTAACTAACAAATCTAGAAAACCGTAAAACTATCAATTAACAAGGATAACGATTGGAGTCAAGATTAAGGAGGTCTAGAGTTATAATTTTCCCAATTGTCGGAATCCTTCCCGCTACGTTTTCTATAAATTCGCCTAAGTATTCTCTACCAATCATGAGCGCTCTGACTGTCGTAACTCTCTCCCGAGTAATTACCACAATTTACTAGACGCACTCTCCCAAGTTACGCTAGCTGGCTTTGTTTATTACCGCTCACTTTAGATTGCACCCAAGGCTTCGTTATCCCTAATCCCGCCTTTAAACCCGCAGTTATAGATCCCTCTTATACTTTGGGAGTGATGTTGTTCAACAACTACCTAAATATGCACTCTCTCCCGAGTTATGCACACTAAATAGGCACAGCTAATTGAGGATCCTATCAATTAACTACAACAAACAAGTAGTTGAACAAATAGAGAAAATACTACGGCTCAATTATATAAAAATAACAAGAATTTATCCTACAAAAAGTTCCATCAAAACCCTAGATAACAAATTAGCTATTCATAATAGCATGTAAAACTACAATACTAAAAGTCATAATCAACAATGAAAAATAGGAAGAGGAAGGAAAAACTCGTAGAAGAATTCCCGGCCTTGCTCCTAGCGTGTTCTTGACTCCAAGGGTGTTGTCTAACCCTAACGTAGTGTCTCCCCTTCCAAAGTGGTGTTTTAGGATGTATTTATATGACCTAGGGTTGATGAGGGGTAGAATTCTTCAATCCAACTTCGGATGGGAGAGCTGGAATCCGCGTCGACTTTGACGCGGATCCGAGTCTGCCTTCGCGTCTAGACGCGGACTTTGACGCGGATCCGAGTATGCCTTCGTGTCTAGACATGGATGCAGCTTTTGATATTCTGCCATTTCGCGAAGCGCTCCGTGACTTTGCTTCACTTTGCTGTTTTGTGCCTTAATTTTTCTCCTTTTTCGCGTCCGACTTCGTGCCACGCACGAGAGTAGACGAGCTCCCACTCCTTTAATTTCTTCTTTTTGTGTCGAATTGTCATCTTTTGATCATTTATCATCCAAACTCGTTCCTACACATAAGAAACACATAATGAGTATATTTCACTTCGAAAATTATGTAATCTCCCGCGACACACACAAGAATTAATATGCAAATATACTCAAAAATTTGCACTTTTTATCATTTATCATACATCATATCATCATTGTTTGTGCAGATTATCCTAATTCTTGTGAGCCCGAGAGACTGGAGAGATTGATGACTAAGTAGATCGGGGTCCTGATTGTGAGGATAGTTATTGGATCGGACTGCACGCCACAGCAAGTTTTATTGATTCATGCCATGATTGAATTATTATAGCACTTGGGCAGGTTTTTCCCCTCCGGAGTTTGCACAACCATAGTGAGCACATGTCCTACTGAGTGCGAGTGCGAGTGCCGAGCGATTGGGAGGATTGAGTGACTGTGAGGAATGAGTGATTGTGAGGAGTGAATGGGAGGATGGAGTGAATGTTACTATGAGAGTATGCATATGATTTCATCACTGTTTTGTACTTTTGTTGGAATATATAACTGACATGTAGATATCGGGATGTACCATATCTGGTTTCAATTGAACTTCACATATCTTATATGTTTGAGATTTAACTATTAAACTTGAAAGCATATCTACATTTCTGTACTATAATCCTGTAATTGAACTGTACTTATGAAGCTCGTCACTACTTTTAGCCCAAAAGTTAGACTTGTTACTTACTGAGTTGGTTGTACTCACGCTACACCCTGCACTTTGTGTGCAGATCCAGGTATTTTCCGACATGGTGGTTGCTGATTCTCAGAGTTCACCGATATTCGAAGATTATCGAGGTAGCCGCCCTGGCGTCCGCAGACCTTGACTCTCCTCCACCATCTCTCAGTTTTACTTATTCAGTTTCAGTTTCTTAGACAGTGTTTCAGACTTGTATTGTATATATGCTCATGTACTCAGTGACACCCTGATTCTGGGAAACTTATGTATCGAGTTGTGACAATTTTATCCGATTTTATGAGATCTTTTACTTATTTAAAACCTGTTTTAGTATATTTTAAATTTGAAAGTGTTGGAAGTGTTTGAGTTGTCGGCTTGCCTAGTAACATTATAGGCGCCATCACGACAGGTTGAGTTTTGGGTCGTGATAAAAAATCATTGGTCTTTCCCCAACCAAATCATGATATTCGTCATTCTTATTGACTCTTATTCTCATGAAAATATTTTACGACACAACATAAAAAGACAATAAATTTGCCAAAAGAAAATAAAGAATAAGGGTAAAATCCACAACATATATTTGATACTTACAAAAATTTGACTTGATTTCATCATTCATGAGTTCCTATAGAGAAATAACTCCAGAAAAGAAGGATTGAGGAAAAATAACGTGCATAGAACGGACCTCTTCTCTGTGTCCTAACTTATATGCGCCTCACCGGAGCCTTTAATATCACCGAAACATTTCAAAAATAATCATATAACAGATCCTAGAGAAGAAAAGAGGCAAGAATAATAATCTCACGACGAAAAAAAAAGTCTACTTCACCATTTGATGAAACTTTAAAATTCAAGATTTATTGGCACGAATGAAAGTCACAAAATTAAAGGCGGTCAAATAAAATTAACTGGGCAATATAGATGAAGTATAAAAAGTTGTTCAATCATGAAGTAAGTTGTACACGCCTCAAGATGACTTACATAATCATTATTTTTTGCACAAACTATACCTGCATCATCAGATCTTATTGTCATATCCTCATCGTTTCTTTGTCCTAAAAGAAGAAGTCCACAAGTGAGCCAAACAAGAAGGCACAGGGAAAAAGAAAGTTCAAAAAGAGAGAGAATGTATATTTTTGCACATTAAATTAATTGAATATAGTCTGTACATGCTACAAATACTTTCATTTTGCTTCAATGATGACAACTAATTCATCTATTTACAATCTTTAGAATCCAAAGGCAAGTAAAAATCAACAAACTAGGAAGAATAAGAAATTTAATCTATGAGAAAGTGACATACTTTAGAAATTGAATGCCATTACTAACGTTACAAATTTTTCTGGAAACTAAATTTCAGGATTATGTAAAATTAACGAAGAAACGCAACAGAGAAGAAGAACTATAAAAACAAGTGAAACTAAAGGACGAATATGTTACCCTTGCATCTTGTAAGATCAATTCTATGAAATATGGTATTTCAGGCTTGAAACTATCCGGAATTTCCCACAACTGAGTTGGTTGAAATTGTTGGATTTCATGAATTGTTGTTGCCATCTTTGCAAACTCAAAATAATAGAAACCACATATTATTGTTAAATCAAGTTGGAGAATACTATTGTTAGTAGAGAACAATGAATAGAAAGGGAAAGAAGAAATCACATAAAATAGTATTTGCCGTAGATAAAAAGCATTTAAGGAGTTAGGTTAGGATTGTTGATGGAGCCCACATTTGGGATCGTGGGGGTTTCTTCTTCTTCTTCTTTTTCCCCTTTTTTTTGTACGAATTTGCAAATCTAACTATTTAGGTATTTATTAATACCTTTTAATCCCAAAGTCAGAAGATAAAAAAGGCCGAATCCCACCGTGAGAGGACTTAATTAATTCTTTTTAATTACCCAAATTTAATAAATGAATTGTGGTGCGATTCGTGGTTTTCGCATTGTTTGATGTGATTTAATTGCTCGACTAAGTTTGTATGATGTTTTAGGACTTGTTGGTATTATTGGTTGAGGTCCCAAGGGCCTCGGGGGTGATTCAGACCATGTTCGGCGCATTTCGAAACATTTGGACTACTGAAATTTGGTGCTTCTGGTTTCCTTCTACGCGTTCGCGAAGGTGTTCCCGAATTCGCGTAGAGGAGTTAGAGATTCGCTGGAAAATTGCCTTCGCGTTCACGAAGGAGGTCCCCGTTTGCGAAGCTTTGGAGTCTCAGGTCTACGTGTTCGTGAGAGGGTCCACGCATTCGCGTAGAGGTATGGTCAGTGGGGCATCAGGCTTTAACCTTAGCACTCGCGAGTGAGGCTCCGCGTTCTGTATATGTGATTTCTTAACCGGCCAACACTTAGCCCCATACATCATGGCCGGTTAAACCACCGCTTTGTAGAAGTTACCTTTGAGTATCAGTGGCGCTCTCTTGTCACATAATACTCCACATGTTAACCTCCACTTCATCCATCCTACCCTAATACGGTGTGTGACATCCTCGTCGATCTCCCCTGCCCCCTGGATAACCGACCCAAGGTACTTGAAGCTGCCTCTACTCGGGATGACCTATGATTCAAGCCTCACATCCACGCCCACTCCCCCCTGCTCAGCGCTGAACTTACACTCCAGGTATTCCGTCTTCGTCCTACTAAGCTTTAAACCCTTAGATTCAAGAGCCTGTCTCCAAACCTCCAGCCTCGTGTTAACACCGGCTCGCGACTCATCCATCAGAACTATATCATCGGCGAATAGCATGCACCATGGCACATCCCCTTGAATATGGTGTGTTAACGCGTCCATCACTAGAGCGAATAAGAAGGGACTGAGCGCAGAACCTTGGTGTAACCCCATAAAACTGAAAAAGCCTCAGAGTCGCCTCCTACTATCCTAACCCGAGTCTTTGCCCCATCATACATGTCCTTAATCACCATAATGTAAGGAACCGATATGCCTTTTGCCTCCAAGCATCTCCAGAGAACTTCTCTACGAACCTTGTCATACGCTTTCTCTAGGTCAATAAACACCATGTGCAGGTCTTTCTTCCTATCTCTGTACTGTTCAACCAACCTCCTAACAAGGTGTATAGCTTCTGTAGTAGAATGCCCCGGCATGAACCCAAACTGGTTGTCGAAAACGGACACCGTCATCCTCAACCTTGCTTCAACCACCCTCTCCCACACTTTTATAGTATGACTCAGTAGTTTGATACCCCTATAATTGTTACAACTCTGGATATCACCCTTGTTCTTATACAGTGTGACCAATATAGTCCACCTCCACTCATCCGGCATCCTCTTCGCCTTAAAAATAACAATCAACCACTCCAGACCCGCTTTCCCCACGCACTTCCGAAATTCTACCGGAATCTCGTCAGGCCCGGTCGCTCTGCCCCTACTCATCTTACTCATAGCTCCCACAACCTTCTCAACCTTGATGCTCCTGCAGTACCCAACGTCACTGTGACTCTCGGAATGCTCCAAATCACCTAACACAATATCCTGATCCCCTACTTCATTAAGAAGTTTTTGAAAGTAAGTCTGCCATCTCCTCTTAATCTGGGAATCTTCCATCAATACTCTGCCATCGTTGTCCTTGATGCATCTCACTTGGTCTAAATCTCGAGCTTTCCTCTCTCTCAGCTTGGCCAGCCTAAATAATTTCTTATCCCCGCCTTTTTCCCCTAGTTCCTCGAACATACGGCCATAAGCCGCAGTCTTAGCCTCTATGACCGCCAGCTTCGCTTCCTTCCTGGCTACCTTATACCTCTCCATGCACGCTCACCTATCCTCCTCACATATTCTCCTCTACTTTACCTTGTACCACTTCATTCCACCATCAGTCTCCTTTGTGCCTGCCAGAGACGCCCGTCGAGACCCATAACACCTCTCCCGCAGCCTCCCTTATACAGTCTACTATCGTTGACCACATAGTGCTCGCATCACCACTGCTCCTCCAAGCTCCCATATCCGACAACCGCCCGTCCAACTCTTGGGCTTTATCCTTAGTTAAGGCTCCCCACTTGATTATCGGTCTTCCTCGAGCAGATATTTTCCTCCTCTTCACCATAATACCAACGTCCATCACCAAGAGCCTATGTCGCGTCACGAGTATCTCACCTAGAATCACCTTGCAATCCTTGCACAACCCTCTATCACGCCTCCTGTGACGACCCAACCCGTTGTCTCATGTATTACAGCCCTGTTTCCCCCCATTTATTGCTCTTTCATGTTTTATTATCAGCAACGGGTGAGTTAGAGTTGAATTGAATTGGTTTGGATAGGAAATGAGACACTTAGTCTCTTTAAGGAAGGTTTGATTTGGAAAAGTCAACCGAACGTTGAATTATTAGTTAGAAGGCTCGGATGTGAATTCCGGTGATTCGGTTAGCTTCGGGAGGTGATTTGTGACTTAGGAGTGCGATCGGAAGTGATTTTGGAGGTCCGGAGTAGAATTAGGCTTGAATTGGCAAGTTGGCATTTTGGCGAATTCCGGTGGATAGGTGGGATTTTGATCCGAGGGTCGGAATGGAATTCCGAGAGTTGCAGTAGCTCCGTTAGGTGATTTTGGATATGTGTGCAAAATTTCAGGTCATTCGGACATCGTTTGGTTGGGTTTGTGATCGAATGCGTAATTCGGAAGTTTTTAAGAAACTTAGGCTTGAATCCGATGTGAAATGATGATTTTAGTGTTGTTTGATGTGTTTTGATGATTGGAACAAGTTCGTATGATGTTTTGGGGTAGGTTGGTGTTTTTGGTTGAGGTCCCAGGGGCCTCGGGGTGATTCCGGGTGATCAACGGAAGGATTTTTGGACTTTGAGTGTTGCAGAAAATGCACAGCTGTTGCAGGCCACTTTTGGCCTTCGCGTTCGCGGAGGTGCCCATCGCGTTCGCGTAGTTGTGATTTCTGGGTCATCGCGTTCGCGATCGTGGCCTCGCGTTCGCGTAGAAGGGCCTGGGGACCCTGCCTAGTTTATTCATCGCGTTCGCGTAAGAGGACGTCCTGTGCATCGCGTTCGCGTTTGGAGTATCGCGTTCGCGTAGGAGGTTAAGCTGGACCATCGCGTTCGCGTGAGGGTCGACGCGTTCGCGTAGGGTATCGTTTGGTCAAAGGAAAAATTTGCCTTCGCGAACGCGGGGTGTTGACCGCGTTCGCGTAGAAGAAAAGCTGGGCGACAAAAGGGTTTAATTATGATATTTCATCCGCGACTCATTCATTGTTTCCTCCATTTTTGAACCACCTCAAGAGCTTTTTGGTGGAAATTGAAGAGAGTTTTGACGGGAATTGATTGGAGGTAAGTCTCGTGACCTAGAAACGCTATTTTATTGAAGAATCAACCTTTAATTCTTGGAAAATTGGGTATAAATTTGAAGACTAGGGCTTGGGTTTTGAAATGAAAATTTGGGATTTGAAGGGGTCATTTGAACTCCGATTTTGGTAAATTTTATATGTACGGACTCGTGGCGAGACGAGGAATCCGGTAATGTGAATTTCGTAATTT
>NW_017674191.1:0-5920 GCF_001879085.1 Nicotiana attenuata
AGCCTTGTTCGATTGAACCGAGTCAGAAAAGTGGTAAAGGAAAGTTTAATTTAGGGGAAAATCAGTAACAATCAAGTAAGCAACATTAAAGGGATTCAGAATCAATTAACAGTTGGCAAAACCTTTGAAAGAGAAGCTCTCATATATAAAACACATAGACATGTCAAGCAAGAAGGATGTCATGCTATTTACGAAAGACTAGCAAGAAAGTTTCAAAAACACAAACGCAGAAAAAGTTCAAATTCAGTTCATAAACTCGGAGTGAGTCTGAGAGTTCAAGGTTCCAATGTAGAACCCCTGTCCAAACACAAAATCAAACTTGCCAAAGAAATCCCCCAAATCTTAGGGTTTTTAAACCTGAATTCGACACAGAGATGAGAAGGCAAGATATTGAAACAGACTCAGAGACCTCTTTCAGAGACTCAGGAGAAAACATACAAGCACAATAGCAGGTCCAAGGCAAATAGAACATAGAAACTAATTTGCAGTAGAAGGAACAAGTTTCAAGAAAAGCTTGGAATTTAAACGAGTTCAGGAGATAAAGGGGTAGTGTAAACTTAAGGAAATAGTCGATGAAACACATCTAGAAAGAACAAAGTCTGGTAAAGGCAAACAAAGGACTAAAACTCAGTAGGAAAACACAGTAAAGGAACACATAAGATAGGCATGTGAGAGCATGATATTGAAACCAGTAGGAGACAGAACGGAGCACAACAGAAAACTTCATAATACAGCAAATATAAGAACACATGAAAAAGAATGCAAGTCAGAAAAGAGAAAATAAGAACATAGCAGGGATCGATTCACACCAAGAAAAGAAGAAGAAGAATAGTCAGAAACATTTTCAAAAACCCTTTCCAGAAACCCTAAGTAATTTTTTGAAAGAAAATCGGAGAAAACGTTTAAGAAACTTAAGAAATATTGCAAACATATAACAGATCTAAAAATAATCGGAGAGAACCTCGATAGTTAGGGTTTCAGATGAACCCTAGAATGAGAAAGGCTTCGAAAATGTCCGATCTAAGTCGGATAAGGGAGAATCAGGCTCTTGAGGCTTAAATATGCCGGAGCAAAGACCGGAGAGGCCATGGAACCAAAGATCTGAAAGAGAACCATCGGAGTCAGACTTTGAAACCTCGAACATCCAAGGTTTAATGGTGGAGGGGGTGAGTATAGACCATCCATGGCCTGAAAAGACATGGATTCCGGTGGAGTGGTGGATGGAAAGGGCAGGAGACGATTAGGGTTTCGACGAACCGTTGAGAGAGTTTGAGAGACGAGAGGATTTCAAAGGCGGCTATCAGAATGAAATGAGGGATTAGGGTAGGTCGTTTGGGGTTAAAATGGTAAGGGGGAATTATGGCCATTGATCAAAATGATCAACGGCCTGGATTAATAACAGGAACCGGGCGAATTTTAAAATTGGGTGGGGGCCGGGAAAAAATGAAATTGGGTTGGTCTAATTAGGCCTGGGTCAATTAGTGTTTAAATTGAAATGTAAAGTAGGATACAATTGAAATGAAATGGGGCCAAGTGTTAAATAGCCAGTTTTCCCTTTTTATTTATAAAAAATAGTAAAGATGATTTTAAAAGCAAATTAAAAGTACTGATCCAGTAAATAATATATAAATATTGATTTAAAAATACTGGAGCCAATTTTATAATTATGAAATGCTATCAATCTTAAAATAGGCTAAAATTGCAATTATAGGCAATTTAGTCTTTTAAATACCAAACAAAATTGTAAAAATATACAAAAAATTACCTCAACTATATTTTGGTATAAATATGAGAATAAGATAAATTATTCACCAAAATTGATAGTTTTTGGGAATAATTACTGATTTTTGTACTGCTAAAGTGGACAATAAATTGATTTTAAAAATCTTTAAAAATTAGGAAAAGTACCAAAATACTTGGGTATGCTTATATATGCATATACATGTTATTTTTGAAAGTATTTTGTATATAAAAAATACATAGGGAAAAACTGGGTATCAACATAGTAGAGATCATGCCTATAGGATCTGGAACCAGTCTAGTTTAAAATCAGTTCGATACTGTTCTGAACCAGTCTTAAGCAACCTACTCTCCTTTTATTAATACGGTTTAGAAAGCATGCCCATAGGATCCAACTCTTCCGTTTATAGAATTATTACTGCTTTGCCATTTTTGAATCAGTAATAGACATCGTGCTCATAGGGTATCATCAATGCACACTTAGGCAAGCCTTAGGTAATAACGATAAAATTGAAATCGTCTTTGTTTAATTAGCAACTGCTACAACCAGCAGGCAGTCCTAATTCGGACGTCTTATCTGAGTTATGTAATAAATTGTTCTGCTTCAACAACTGAAACTCCCCTGTCTTAGTACTTTTAATTCTGGCCCTGAATATGTTTTAAAGTCATTCTATTTATGTGATTTACTTGAGGAGGTATATCTGAGCCTCTTATTTGTTTTACATGTCTCCCCTGATATGCAGTCCTGTGTGTTTTGAATGTCGCCTTAGTCTTTTTACCTTTAGAACCCAAGAGTCAACCTAAAATCCTCCCTCTTATAGGAATAGTAGTCCTAACTCCTCCGGGACTGATAGGAATGGGACGAGTAATAGCATGCAATAGAGGTCGAGACCAATCCGCGCTTTAATACCTTGACGGGGTGGGAAGGGTAGATATGGATATGATGACCGGTGCGCTAATACCACGTGTAGCCCCTCTTTTGAGGAGTGATTACCGGGTATTGCATAGATGTGATCCATGTTATAAATAAACCTAGGACCCCTTTTTTTTCATTTGCAACTTCTTTTCAAAATCCGCTTTTTAATAATTGCTCTTTCAAACTCTTATGTGTTTAAACTTAAATCCCCTACTATTTGAGCCTATACTCGTATATTTTCTAAATTGCACAAATACACAAAAAACTTTTTGGCCGGGAACCACACTAGTGGATCCTGAGGGGTGCCTAACACCTTCCCCTTAGGATAATTTCAAGCCCTTACCCTATCTTTGGTTATCAAACAAACTTAGTAGTGAACCTTGTAGGTGTCCTAATGCACCCTAAATCAGGTGGCGACTCTTCAAATGCAAAACTCAGTTCCCAAAAGGAATGAGTTGTCATATGCCCAAAATGTCATAAACCCGATTTTCCGATGCAAAGAGGGAAAAGGGGGCGCGACAGCATGGCGACTCTGCTGGGGACATTAGCCTTTTACCACTTCAGATTGTTCTTGTGGATTTGTACCTTCCCTTTATGTGCAATTACTTGTTTTAATTCCTTTAAGCATTTAATTTCTTTTCAAAAGCAAAACTGACTTATCTTCTTTGTTTCTTTCCTTTATTGCTGCTTTAAATTATGAAATTGCTGTATTTATCGCTTTCTTAATGTACAAATACATGTCAATATGCTTTTTAATTATTGCATAATCATGCTCAACATCGTACTCAACTCGTGCCAAACAAATACCATAACAACGCATATAATGAGTGATTACGCTATTCCTATATTATTACCCCTAAATCCGGAAAGGCATATTTGCGGTAAAACCAGTCGATCAGCGGTGCAGTCGACGGTTCTGTGCCTTCCCCCTTGAGTTGTCCGCTCAAGGATACCAGTCTAAAACCCCATAGAACCCTTACTCTGTTCAAACTGTGTATGCATCATGGTCAAACCTAATCGGGTCAGTTATGTTGTCCACATAATGATCCATTAAGATAGCCTTGTCCAAAGTCCATTGGGATTCCTAAACCCAAACGGACGTCACCACGTTCTGTGCATTTATTTGGAGAACTAAATGCTTCATGCTAATTGTTGATAGTAAATAGTCGAGTCTGGTGGGGGATAAAGGCCTAACCTTATTTGTTTTGCAGAAATATGAGGCACGAAGTCCCCAAATTCGGCATGGTCACCAACATTCATCCAAGATTGCTAAGCTGGTGGAAAGATCTTCACTCTAGTGATCAAACTCTCGTCCAAAAATATCTAGGAAATCTACCTTCCCTCCTAGAGATCCAACCCAATAACAAGATCATAGAAGCTGCCACACTATTTTAGGATTGTAAAAGGGCTATGTTCCGCTTTGGGGACATTGAAATGAAACCCTTGCTAGAGGAGATAGGAGGATTGGCCGGTCTAGTATGGGAAACTCCGGGTCTGCTAATGCCTGAGAACTGTAAAGGCAGGGGTTTCCTCAAAATGATGGGTTTAAAGAAGAATCCAGAATTGACATGTCTGAAGGAATCCTACATCCCTTTTGACTATTTGCATGAAAGATACGGTCACAGCAAATCCTACCGTACCTACCTTGACGAGCTTGCCATCACATCCTTGGGGCACATCCATCGAAGGGTCTTCGTCTTCATGTTTTGTTTCCTGGGGCTAATCGTGTTTCCGATGAAGAAAGCAAGAATCCACACCAGGCTGGCTATGGTAACTAAGACCCTAATGGAAGGGATTGGTGGGCAGCCATTCAGCATCGTGCCCATGATCATTGCCGACATATATCGAGCCTTGAAGAAGTGTCAACAAGGGGCAAAACACTTCGAAGGCTGCAATTTATTACTTCAACTCTGGCTCATGGAACATCTCCAAAGGGGAGAATACCGACAAGAGATTCAGCGAAGGAACTGGGATGATCACATCGCTTTCCATCATCCAAAGCGATTGAATTACATACCCAATATGTTCTCTCAACCAAAAGATGCCAAATGATGGGTAGAGCTATTTGATAATCTAACTGAAGAACAGGTCCAATGGATGTTCGAGTGGTTTCCGACCGAGGAGTTCATCATCGATCCAGAGATTCACCTTTCTTGATATTGATTGGTCTGAGAGGAACGTATCCTTACGTCCCTCTCCGAGTTATGAGGCAAGCTGGAAGGAAGCAGGTTATACCCAGGGTCGACAGGAGTCATTTCCGAGCTGACTTCCAGAATGGTGATAGTCCTTACAAGTGCCAAGCTCAGCATATGTGGCACTGCAAGATCATAATGGGGAGAGATACCATCGAGCCAGACAGGTATCATGCTGGTTGCGCTCCTTTCTACTTAGGTTGGTTGGAAGACAATCATGATGGTCTGGGCCAGCCAAGGTTTGCTCGAGGTCACAGGATTATAAATGAAAGGGCCAAGGCACAGGTCAAATACAATCAACTGCGCAAAAGAATTTGGGAGTACGAAAGCGAGCACCGCGAGATACAAGAGTCTAACCAGAAGCTAATTGAATAATGGAAGGACATGGCTGTCAGTGCCAACAAGCGACTGGGATACTTGGAGCGAGGCATAGTGGAGTTAGAGAGAAAGTTTCTCAAGAGGGTCGAAGACTGCCAAAATGCTGAAGGAACCGAAGGCGGACATCTAGCCAGGGCCGACCTATTGCTGGGACTTCGCAAGTTGGGGAAGCTGTTCGACGAAGCCAAGGATGCCGAATCTGGGGAGGGCCCTTCTAGGACCGAGTAGATAGGAGTTTATCTTTTCGCTTTATAAAATGTAATCAGGCCAATGGCCATTAGTGATTTTTTTTTATTTTCTGTGTCAATTTGGGATTCGTCTATTTTTATCAATAAAAGGAGGCATTTAGCATCCTAAGTTCTCCAATCAATTTATCGCTAGGCCTACCTCGGGCACAAAGAGGTCCCTAAATTAGGACACGATTTACATTCCCGCACTATGTGTTTAAATATTGCAATACTTCCTATTATCCTCACTAACTTGGTTACCTTTTTGTTTTTATTTCTTGTTTTTTGTTCCCCTCCCCGAAGGTTAGTTCGTGCACTCTGGCAACATCATCTTATTCCACGAGATCCAGGGGCCCTCCACCCACTCCTCCTCTTAGTCCTGTCAAAAACAAGAACAAAGGCAAGATGGAAGATTTGAACAACGTCAGAAAGGAGAATTCAGCTGAACGGGTAGAGGCCACTAATGG
>NW_017674191.1:7051-80638 GCF_001879085.1 Nicotiana attenuata
TTTGAAAGACAAGATCCAGTCTCTGATCGATAATAAGATTATTGTGGCAAAGGAACATGCTCCAAATGTCCGCAATAACCCTCTGCCAGACCATAAGGGTGGAGGTATCCACATGATTGAAATAGAGGATGATTGGGATCCCGAGGGATCAATCGGGTTGATCGCAGAAGGTGATGACCCAAAGAGGCCAATAGTTACTCTTAATCCCATCATAGTCCAGATCCAACCGTCTGAGGTCACTAAAGTAAATATGTCTGTACCACTTGAATTTGAAGCAACATCATCTGCAAAGACACCAGCGACAATTGAAGTCGAATTCATGTCTCCGGCAAATGCACCCGCACCGTTTGAAGTTGCAGTTTTACCACCCAAGGCACATGCTCCGTTCGGAGTAAGGATAGCCACGCCGATCCCAGTGGCGATGTCGACCATGACACCATTCCATACAAAGGATGTACCCTGGGACTACACAGCCGAGGCAAGAAGGAAAAGCAAGGTTAGGTTCGAAGATACTGTTGCCGCACAGGGTATGATGAGGACTGGTGCAGTTTATACCCCGGAACATCCAGCCGAGTCAAGCAAGCAGGCCTCCAACCGGCCACCCATCATTGAGATAGGTCCAGACGATCNACGCCAGCAACAATTGAGGTCGAATTCATGTCTCCGGCAAATACACCCACACCGTTTGAAGTTACAGTTTTGCCACCCAAGGCACATGCTCCGTTCGGAGTAAGGATAGCCACACCGATCCCAGTGGCGATGTCGACCATGACAGCATTCCATACAAAGGCTGTACCCTGGGACTATACAGCTGAGGCAAGAAGGAAAGGCAAGGTTAGGTTCGAAGAGACTGTTGCCGCACAGGGTATGACGGGAACTTGTAGAGTTTATACCTTGGAACATCTAGCCGAGTCAAGCAAGCAGGCCTCCAACTGGCCACCCATCATTGAGACACGTCCAAACGATCTTTGGAGAAAGATACAGGCCAAGGAATACTCGATCATCGACCAATTGAACAAAACGCCGACGTAAATCTCCATTCTTGCTTTGCTACAAAATTCCGAGGCGCACAAGAACGCTCTGTTGAAGGTGCTGAGTGAAGCATATGTACCAAGCAACATCACTGGCAGAGAAATGGCTAACATGGTAGGACAAGTGTTGGAGAGCCATAAGATCACATTTCATGAGGACGAGCTTCCAACTAAAGGGTTGGGACACAACAAAGCACCGCACATCACCGTGCAATGCGAGGACTATTTTATAACCAGAATCCTGATCGATGGAGGATCCAACCTCAACATTTGTCCACTGATAACACTCAAGAAGTTGGGTAAAGGACTGCACGAGATAAAAGATGGAGCTATCAATGTGAAAACCTTCGATGGTTCCCAGAGGTCCACCATTGGTGAGATTGTCCTATGCTTGCAAATGGGACCAACATGGTTCGATGTTGATTTCCAGGTGATAGACGTGCCAGCATCTTACAACCTACTGTTGGGACAACCATGGACTCATGATGTCGGGGCCATAGCATCAACACTGCATCAGGCAGTAAAATTCGAATGGAACCACCAAGAGGTGATCATTCACGGCGACGGTAGAAACCCTATATACAGTCGCCAGACCATTCCGTCAATCGAAGGAAGAAGGAAGCTAGGTGGAGAGACTTACCACCACATTGAACGGGTAAATGATGTTGACAAAGATAAATGGTGGGATAGCAAAATCGAGAGTATACTGAATTGGAGTGGGTACGAACCTGGCAAGGGGCTCGAAAAGAACCTCCAAGGAATCGCTAAACCCATAAAACTCAAGAAACACGGCACTACTTTCGGTCTGGGATATGAGTACACCTGGGAAGAATTCAACAACTGGTCGCCACGATGGCGCGGTCCTTACTATCTACTGGAGCAGCCAATACCGCGTTTGGAGTAGACTTTCCAACAAGCCGACGTTGTTTATGGGTAAGACGAAGAAGAAGCACTGGCAGCAGTGAAGAACTTGTTCCTAGAAGACAATGACATGGACTGCTGTGTTATTCTCGAGGAGGAGGGGGAGGAAAGCCCTTCCATACAGGCCGTGAGAAAAGGAGCATGCCTCAATAACTGGACCATCAGGACAACCAGAGCCCGACGAGCCTCGGGGTGGCAAGGCTAAAACAAGCATCATGCACTATTTTTATTTACTAAATGATTTTCTTTTCGCATTTTAATTCCCGCAATAAGATCTTCAATGTTCAAAACAGTTATGAAATTTATCAAAGCATTTCGACTTTTCTTATTAATCAACACTCATTATTATTTTTCTCTCATTACTTTACTTATACGGCATTACTATTACTTATCTTGATGAACCAATGACTGTGACATGCAATGAGACAACGCAACAAACGGACATTGATTCAGAGGAAGATGACATACCAGATGAGATTGTCAAAGAAGTTGAAAACTTTGAGAACAGACCAAAGTCCAACCTGGACGAGACCGAAATTATTAACCTGGGAGATGCAGAAAACGTCAAGGAAACACGAATCAGCGTTCACTTATCGCCATCAGAAAAGAAGGAATACACAGAATTTCTAAGGGAATATGAGGACATATTCACCTGGTCATATGATGACATGACTGGTTTGAGTACGTCTATTGTGGCTCACAAATTGCCAACCGATCCAACATGCCTGCCGCTAAAGCAAAAGCTCATAAAGTTCAAGCCTGATATGAGTTTGAAAATCAAGGAAGAAGTCACTAAGAAAGTCAAATCTAAGGTTCTCACGATAGTAGAATACCCGACATGGTTAGCCAACATCGTGCCAGTGCCAAAGAAGGATGGGAAGGTCAGAGTCTGTGTCGACTACCGGGATCTCAACTGGGCCAGTCTGAAAGACGACTTCCCTCTGCCAAACATACACATCCTGATTGACAATTGCGCCAAGCATGAGTTGCAATCATTTGTAGATTGTTTCGCGGGTTATCATCAGATCTGGATAGATAAAGAAGACGCTGAGAAAACGGCTTTTATTACGCCGTGGGGAATGTACTGTTACAAGATGATGCCGTTCGGCCTGAAGAATGTAGGGGCCACCTACATGAGGGACATGACCACCATTTTCCATGATATGATACACAAGGAGATAGAGGTATATGTGGATGGTGCTATCATCAAGTCCAAGAAGTCCACTGATCACATAGAAGATCTGAGGAAATTCTTCAACAGATTGTAAAGGTACAACCTGAAACTGAATCCCGCGAAGTGTTCCCGCTGAGGTAGAAATTCCTTCCCTAAGGATCATACAGGAAGCTGAGCTCGACGACGCGGAGTGGGTGAAAAGTCGTTATGAGCAACTAGCCCTTATAGACGGAAAGAGAATGAATGCAGTTTGCCATGGTCAACTCTATCAGAACCGAATGTCCAAAACCTTCAACAAGAGAATCAAACCAAGACAGTTCACACCGGGGCAGCTGGTGCTAAAGAAAATTTTTCCGCATCAAGATGAAGCCAAGGGAAAGTTCTCCCCAAATTGGCAGGGTCCATACATGGTCCACCGGGTTCTGACAGGAGGAGCCCTCATACTTGCAGAAATGGACGGAGAATTCTGGCCAAAGACGATCAATTCAGATGTAGTCAAGCGTTACTATGTGTAATCTTTATGCTTTCCGTATATGATGTAATTAAACTACGCATGACCTGATTCCCGTTTAAGAGGGGATACGTAGGCAGCCCTATGGGTTCGTTCAAAATTCAATAAAATTTTCATTTCCCCCCGCAGTTGGTAACTGGGGCATTTTGAGGAGAACCCTCAAAATTCCAAAGCAATTTCAGCCGAATCGTCGCAAGCAACAGTCAGAAGCATCAACCCATTAAATTGGGGCAGAATTTTGAGGAGGACCCTCAAAATTCCATAGCAAGAGAGGTTGCAATGTCCTTAACCACGTCACAGTCGTCGGTTCTTCTAAAAGTTATTCTTAATTATATACTTATGTCATATTTTTACGAAATCATGCATGTTTATTACTGAAATTGCCTTGTTTAGCAATGCTACCCCAATGACACATACAGTATCACCAGATCAAAGCCGAGCAGGTCAAGCAGAGCCAGCGGGGATACGAACTAACCTCCCCCCTTTAAAAAAACTCACGATTTTTCTTTGGATGCAGGCACTTGGATTGCGAAATCATCAAACATACTATACACTCACGAGACAAACATTGTTCAGGAATACAACTCTCAAAACCATTGCACTTACCCACATTTTCTATCCACACACACCAGTGACATTCCGTGTGTCACAATGTCCCCAACAGTCACAATATCGCAATCTGCTATCAGCTAAGAAAGCTCCGTTACCATTTGCCACTTTATTTCTTGCATAAGGCTACCATTCTGTCTTCCGAGACTAAACGATGTCTCCATCTGCATTTCTGCATTGCATAAGGCTACCATTCTGCCTTCCTAGACTAAACACTGTCTCCATCTGCATTTCTGCATTGCATAAGGCTACCATTTTGCCTTCCGAGACTAAACGCTGTCTCGATCTACATTTCTGCACTGCATAAGGCTACCATTCTACCTTCCGAGACTAAACGCTGTCTCAATCTGTATTTCTGCATTGCATAAGGCTACCATTCTGCCTTCCGAGACTAAACGATGTCTCCATCTGCATTTCTGCACTGCATAAGGCTACCATTCTGCCTTCCGAGGTTAAGCTCTACCTCCATCTGCGTTTCATAGGCTGGATGATTGCCTCATACTACATCTGCATAGGCTAAAAGATCGCCTCATACTACATTTCATCATACAATATCTACATGGGCTGGAAGATCGCCTCATACTGCATCTCATGGGCTGAAAGATCGCCACATACTGCATCTCATGGGCTGAAAGATCGCCAAATTATCCAAAGGCGTCATCGTTCGGAGGCACCATTTTCATAGCCCGAGAACACCATGTCATGGCCTGAGGATCCCCTTTAATCTTTTGCATATCATTATTCAAAGGCGTCATGGTTCGGAGGCACCATCCTCATAGCCCGAGAGCTCATTTCATGGCCTGCGAATCCTTTATTGTACGCTTCATAGCCTAGGACGCCATGGTCTAAAGGATGTCATCCTAACCGTCTGAAGACAACATTCATGGTCCGACGGGAATTTGTATCATGTCTAAATCTACGCACAATATATGCTTGTATTATTTATTTGCAGGTAAACCGGCAAGCAACAGCCGTCTCGGCTAGAGCGTTTTCGCTCCAGTGCCTGCAGCCACATCAAACCTAATCATTCCCGTAAGCCGTCCACTCACCCAGCCCTAGATATTGCGTCCGTTTTTGGAAAGTGCCCGTCGGCATACTCCGCCGACGGATCCTGAACTACATATGGCCTGATTCCTGTAAAAGCAGGGATATGTAGGCAACTCAGAAGCCAGAGTGCGGCCTAAACCTCTTCAAACTGTTTCGCTCGGTCAAAATTGGCCATCATATCTTTACCCAACAACTCTTTCATCCTTCCCGGTAAAGAGGGGCAGCTGTTGATACCCAATTTTTTCCCTATATATTTTTTTAATATGCCAAATATCTTCAAAATAGCATATGTATGCATATATAATGTATGTCCAAGTGTCTCATTATTTTTCCTTAATTTTTAAAGGTTTTTAAATTAATTTATTTCTCTATTTTATCCATAAAAACCCAATAATTACTTCTAAAATTATCATTTTTGGTGATTCACTTGTTGAAATTTTATATTTATGCTAAAATATAGCTAAGAGAATTTTTGCATATTTTTTACAAAATTTATTTAGTATTTTTAAGGCTAAATTGTATAGTTGCAATATCAGCCTCTTTTAGGATTTAATTGCGTTTATGTTCATGAAATTAAGTTCAGTATTTTTAAATAGTTAATTATATATCATAATTATTTTAGTACTTTTAATTTGTTTCCAGAAATCAATTTACTATTTTTATAATTTTAAATAGGAAAAAATTGTTATTTAAATGATAGCCCAATTTCATTCCAATTATAGCCTGAAATTGAGCCCAAATCAGACCCAATTTCCCAACCCAATTGCAACTCAAACCCGACCCCCTAATCCAATTTAAATGACCCAACCTAGACTCCCCACCTAACCCTTTTAATCCCAGTAGTTGATCGTTTAGATCAACGGCTCCCATTACCCCTTTCATTTTTTAACCCAAACGACCCCTTTACCCTACCTCATTCCTCACCAACCGCCGCCTCTGAATCCCTCTTCTCTCTCAACTCTCTTTGAAACTCTTACAAACCCTGGCCGCCGCCATCAAACTACACCCTAATCCACCCTAAGCCCTGCCTAATCCATGGCCGCTCATGGTCACTTGAGACGTGTAGGGACCTCCTATGGCTCCTGGGTGTTTGTTCTTGTGGTTTCACGGTCAGACCTTGAGGGAGTCTGGTCCAGTCCTTGTTCGATTTCAGTTCGTGGTTCTTCTCCGGTCATCCTTGACCTTTCTCCGGCCAGCTATGGCCGTTAAAGTCAGATCCTTGACTCCCCTAGTTAGATCGGTAACTTTCAGGGCCTTTCTCACCTTTTCTAGGTTTTTCGAAATCCTAATCTTTAAGATCTTTCAACTTTCTTTCAGATCTGCATTAGATCTGTACTTGCTATGACTTTTTTAAGTGTTTCTCGAAGGTTCTTTAACCTGCTTTCAAAAATGACTTTTCATTTTTTCCGATTAGGGTTTTCCTTTAAGTTATTTCAAAAAAAAATCTCTTCTCTGATTTTAACGTGTTTCTAGTTTTGCTATGTTTTGTTCATGTTGTTCTTCTATCTGAGTTAACATGTTAAAACCCTAATTTCTTTTGGGTCTCAATCGAGTTCCGAAGCTGTTTGTTGGATGTGTGCTTGTTTGTTTAAATTCTTGCTTGACTTGTCTGTTTACCATCTTTTGAACTCGATTGTTGTTGAAAACCCTAGGTCTTTGGGTCTGAAATTGTTTGTTTGAACACTTGACTCGATTGAAAGTTCTTGTTCCAGACTCTCTTTTCTTTATGTGACTTATCTGATTTTTACTATCTTTCAACTCGACTATGGCTGAAACCCTAACTTTTCAAAAAAGGTTTCCTCACCCGTTACTATAAGACCTTTACTTGTTTGACTCTCTTCTTCACTTTGGCTATATGTGTGAGCCCTGACTATCTATTGAATCCTATGTTTATTGCTACTACTCTTGCATGTTGTTTCTTTTGCCAATATGTTTGGCCTCGCATGTCTAATGTCTTCCGTTCACTCTGTTTATATACTAAAGTACAGAAGCAAGTTTCTTCTTCGATTGACCCTAATCGTGTGACTAATTTCAAAGCTTTTCTTTTATGAACCCTAATTTCACTCGTCTGTTTAGAATTGATTGATTCTTTTCCCTTTACTGTAATATTTACCTTGCTAAATCCTTTCCAAAAATAAGCATATCTTCGTACTCAGAATTGATTGTTCACTGCATGCTTTTACTACCCCTGTTGTGGCAATAATCAGTCTGTCTCTAAACTAATTTCTTTCCTTATTTGAATCTGTTACTACCCGTTAAACAATGATTCCTTAATTAAAGGGAATCACTTGTATAATTGATTCTGACCGTTGGTTGTTTCCATATTTGTATTAAACTTTACTTATTACCCCTCCTTCACTCGTTTACAAAAAGCTATAAATACCCTGCACCCCTCTTCTTTCAAAAAAACGGAACAAACCATCTGAGTTCAGAACACACACTTCACTCAAAACTCTCTCTCTTTTCTCTGGTACTACTTGTGCTTGCTGCTTTGTCTAGCCGGCTGAAAGCCAAGGCTAGGCTGTGGAAATTTGTTTACCTTTTCCTTTCTGCATTCGCTTCTTACTGGTATGTCCTAGTTAATTTTCCAGCATCAACAATAACATGTCTCTTTACTATTTCCTTCACTCTTGCCTGTTTCCTGCTTATGTTTAATCAAGTTTCATCACTAAGCATGCTGTAAATTAATGTGTTCCTTTATCTATAAATACTCTGTCAGTCATTTGATTATGTGATTATGACTCATGAATCCCAAACGCCCATATCCCATATGTGCGTGTATCTCTGGTTGGTTTGAGGGCATGTCAGCATTAGACATTGTTGTGCATGACCCAAACCAGACCCTCCCTGGGGTCATATGCTTCATGTCCCCTCTATGTGTTGTGTTCTCTGGCTGGTTTATGGGCATACCAGCACCATCAATTGCTATGCATGACCAAACCTAACCCCTCCTAGGGTCATATGCTCCCTGCAATGTATTCCCAAACCCCTGACCCCTTGTGCAAAATGTTGATTCTATGCAGTGTTAGCTTTACTACTACTATTTTGTAATTACCCTTACCCTTTGCTATTCTCAACCCAGTTTTAAACAGATCTCTGTCTCTGCACTTCCACTATACTCTTAGACTTAGGTTCTGCCCCTCTTATGTGAGCCTTGCCTTGGGACCCATGAGCTCCCTCTGAACTTGGACACATAAAGGCTGGCCCTTCCACACTGCACTCATCTCTATCTAGTTATGCAAACTTGGGTGTAAGCAGTGCCCGGGTCCCTTGAGACCCTTAGGGAACTTTGACACACTCAAGTCTGAGAAAGGCTTTGAAACAAGTGGCATTTGAGGTATTTTATTCCATAACTTAGAGAGGAAGTCAGAATCAGGCTTCCTATGGTTGTAACTTCTTATTTTACATATTTTTGATGTGATTCAGCAATTGGTCTGTAATAATTTGTAAACAGATATTGGGGTTGGGTAGTGGAAAGGGATGGATAACTATGCATGTTTAGCTATTAGAAGGGTAGATAACATGCCCAAAGGACCTGTTTTAAATTCCGCATGTTTTTAATTCTACATTTAGATAACATGCCTATAGGATCTGCTTTAAATGCTGCATGTTTTATTCCACACCTAAATGTCCTGCCTGTAGGATCTATTTCAAATTCTGCATTTTTTTATTCTACATCTAGATATCCTGTCTATAGGATCCGCCTTCAAATTCTGTATATTTTAATTTCACACTTAGAAATCATGCCAATAGGGTCTAATGGTTACTATCATACATCATGTCCATAAGCCAAAATCAGGTTCTAAACTAGGTGTCAAGCCTATAAGGTGAATTATCAATATAGAAATCATGCCTATAGGAATCTCAAGTAAATCCTGCCTTCTTCGTTTCATGTTCGACTAGATATCATGTCTATAGGAATTTAAAAATCAGCAATAGTAGATATCATGCCTATAAGATCTGGAACCAGTCTAGTTTAAAATCAGTTCGATACTGTTCGGAACCAGTCTTAAGCAACCTACTCTCCATTTATTAATACGGTTTAGAAAGCATGCCTATAGGATCCAACTCGTCCGTTTAAAGAATTATTACTGCTTTGCCATTTTGAATCAGTAATAGACATCGTGCTCATAGGGTATCATCAATGCACACTTAGGCAAGCCTTAGGTAATAACGATAAAATTGAAACCGTCTTTGTTTAATTAGCAACTACTACAACCAGCAGGCAGGCCTGATTCGGACTTCTTATCTGAGTTATGTAATAAATTGGTCTGCTTCAACAACTAAAACTCCCCTGTCTTAGTACTTTAAATTCTGGCCCTGAATGTGTTTTAAAGTCATGCTATTTATGTGCTTTACTTGAGGAGGTAGATCTGAGCCTCTTATTTGTTTTACATGTCTCCCCTGATATGCAGTCATGTGTGTTTTGAATGTCACCTTAGTCTTTTTACCTTTAGAACCCAAGAGTCAGCCTAAAATCCTCCCTCTTATAGGAATAGTAGTCCTAACTCCTCCGGGACTGATAGGAAAGGGACGGGTAATAGCATGCAATAGAGGTCGAGACTAATCCGCGCTTTAATACCTTGACGGGGTGGGAAGGGTAGATATGGATATGATGACCGGTGCTCTAATACCACGTGTAGCCCATCTTTTGAGGAGTGATTACCGGGTATTGCATTGATGTGATCCATATTATAAATAAACCTAGGACCCCTTTTCTTTTCATTTGCAACTTCTTTTCAAAATCCGCTTTTTAATAATTGCTCTTTCAAACTCTTATGTGTTTAAACTTAAATCCCCTACTATTTGAGCCTATACTCGTCTATTTGCTAAATTGCACAAATTCACAAAAAACTGTCTGGCCGAGAACCACGCTAGTGGATCCTGAGGGGTGCCTAACACCTTCCCCTTAGGATAATTTCAAGCCCTTACCCTATCTCTGGTTATCAAACAAACTTAGTAGTGAACCTTGTAGGTGTCCTAATGCACCCTAACTCATTAGGTGGCGACTCTTCAAATGCAAAACCCAGTTCCCAAAAGGAATAAGTTGTCCTATGCCCAAAATGTCATAAACCCGATTTTCCGATGCAAAGAGGGAAAAAGGGGGCGCGACAGTTGTATCCCTATAATGAACTAACACAGGATCCTCGTACTGCATTCCTTCATTTAAGTTACTACAGTGGATGTTGTCGTATCATGAATAGTAATTCCAATATCACCTGAGTCCAGTAACCGAATTCCAAGACTAGCTAGCTGATGAATCTCATTGGCTATTCCCCTCTTTTCTTGCTGTAAATATGATAGGTTACCCATAGATCTACGGTTGAGGGCGTCGGCTACCACATTCGCCTTCCCCGAATGGTATGAAATGTCAACATCATAATCTTTAAGTAGTTCCAACCATCTCCTTTGACGTAAATTCAATTCCTTTTTCTTGAAGATATACTGGAGACTCTTATGATCCGTATAGATATCAACATGAATGCCATACAAGTAGTGCCTCCACATCTTTAGTGCATGAATCACTGCGGCTAATTCTAAATCGTGGGTCAGGTAATTTTTCTCTTGTTTCTTGGTTGTCTAGAAGCATAAGCTACATCCTTACCATGCTGCATCAGTACACAACCCAATCCAACGCCCGAAGCGTCACAATAGATAACATAACCATCAGTCACATCTGGGAGCGTTAGAACTGGTGCTGAAGTTAATATGTCCTTCAAAGCCTGAACGCTCCGTTCGCAAGCATTAGTCCTTGAAACTTTGCTCCCTTCTATGTCAACTTTGTCTAAGGTGCTGAAAGGGAAGAAAATCCCTCTACAAATCTCCTATAATAACCTGCCAAATCAAGAAAACTACGAACCTCTGTCAGTGTCGTGGGTCTAGGCCAAGTCTTTACTGCCTCAATATTTTGTGTATCAATCCGGATACCTTCACCTGAAATGATATGCCCAAGGAAAGCTACAGAGTTCAACCAGAATTCACATTTAGAGAATTTTGCATACAACTTCCCTTTTTGTAGAACTCTAAGCACAGTATATAAATGATCTTCATGCTCAGCCTCTGAACAAGAATACACCAATATATCATCAATAAATACAATTACGAACAGATCTAAAAAGGGTATGAACATACGGTTCATCAAATCCATGAATACTGCTGGGGAATTGGTCAAACCAAACGACTTAACACGAAACCTAAAGTGCCCATATCTGGTCCTGAATGTTGTCTAAAGAATATCTTTCTCCTTAACCCTTACCTGATGGTACACGGACCTCAAGTCTGTCTTTGAGAAACACTTGGCACCTTGCAACTTATCAAATAAATCATCAATCCTCGGGAGTGGGTACTTATTCTTGATCGTCACCTTATTCAACTGTCTATAATCAATACATATCCGTAAGGAACCGTCTTTCTTCATCATAAATAACATAGGTGCTCCCCACGGTGATGTACTAGGTCTGATAAAGCCTTTTTCAAGCAAGTCCTTTAGTTGTTCCTTCAACTCTTTCATCTCTGCGGGGGCCATTCTATAGGGCAGAATAGATATTGGATGTGTATCTTGTAGTAAGTCAATAGCGAACTCAATTTCTCGCTCTGGCAGAAGACCTAGAAGCTCATCGGGAAAAACATCGGGAAACGATGGACGGAATGGTTGGTGACTCCACTTCCACATCCCAAACCTAAACTAAGTGATAAATATAGCCCTTTCTGATCATCTTCCTTGCCTTGAGATGGGAAATAAATTTACCTCTCGACGGTGCCGTATCACCTTCCATTCAAAAATAGGCTCCCCCAGAAATTGGAATCGGACCATCTTTAATCTACAATCAACGTTGGCATGACAAGAAGCCAACCAATCCATACCCATTATAACATCAAATTCTTCCATATCTAACTCGATTAGGTCCGCTACGGTAGATCGACTATGAACTACTATTATATAACCTCTATATACTCGCTTAGCTATCACTGAGTCCCCAAAGGTGTAGACACCTCAAAAGGTTTAACCAATTCAGGTTTTATTCCAAACTTACTAGCAACCAGTGGAGTAACATATGATAAGGTGGAACCTGGGTCAATCAGTGCATATACATCATATGAGGAGACTGATAATTATACCTGTAACAACATCAGGCGATGACTCATGATCCTGTCATCCTGCCAACGCATAAATGCGGTTCTGAGGACCGCTCGAGCTAGATGCTTCGCCTCTGCCACTACCACGACTCATTGGTACTTGTGAACCTTGCCCAAGGGGGCGTACTAATGATGACAAACCAGCTACAGATCCCACTGGCTGAGCTATGCTTGCATCACCTCTTATCGGACAATCCCTCGTAACATGGCCTGGATAACCACAAGTATAACAAACACCCAACCCCATACGGCACTGCCCGGCATGCTGCTTACCATACTGAGCACATCGTGGCAAGGGCGGCCTCATCTGACTTGACTCACCTCTATACTGAGAACCTGAGGCCCTGAAATTCTGACCAGGCCCTGAATATGTGGAACGATCAAATCTCTTACCGCCAAACTGAGGGGGCGCACTAGCCAATGGCTGGGCTAGATACCTCGAGTATTGTGGTCTCTGACCACCTCAAAACTGACCAGAAGGACCCGAAGATATCGCTCTCTTATTCTTGTCCCTATCATGCTCACGAGTGGCCCTTTGCTTCTGCATAAACTCCTCTACACCCTGAGCGTATGCCTGAATACGAGAAATATCCATGTATGCCGGAAGTGAGATCGACATACGATTGTTAAGCAAGTGCTGCTCTAACCCCATCACAAACCGGTGAATGTGATCCTCCATCTTAGACATAATAGTGGGAGCATAATCAAACTGAAGACCGTACTCCCGAACACTCATGTTACCCTCCCGAAGGGTTAAGAACCCATCAAATCTGGCTTGTCTAAGCTCTGATGGCAGATAATGACGAAGAAAAGCCTCTGTAAACTCCTGCCATACTGCTGGAGGGGCATCCTCACCTCTAGACAACTCCCAAGACTCGTACCACTTACACCGTACTCCTTTAAAATTGCAAAATCTCACGTTAATCTGAATTGTTGAAGGTTCTTGGGTGTTGCTTATATGATATATAATATGCAGATGCATATTAGAATGGTTTAACGTTACTTGTGTAAGGAAAGCTTGGTTGAACTCTTTCTTAAGAGATTAGGAAATGATTTTTATCTTAGGAATGTGATTCTTAACTTTATGCGGGCCCCACATTCCAAGCTTAGTGTCACCTAACCCTTTTCAAGTGTGCCACCTTTAAATCTCATAGTATAAGAGTCATAATTTGGATAATGTTTTGCTGCCACGTTAGATCCTTTGGTCTTTATCCAAAGACCTTATTTAACCATCCACCAAATCCTTAATCAACTTATCAATTCCCCACTAATCCAATATTTAACCAATTACCCACATAATTAAGAATTATCTCAAATTAAGTAAAATACTACTCATTTTAATACACTTTACGTATCCTACTATCGTGGTCGTGGGGTACCTTGTATGGTTATGGCATTAGTCCATAAATGTCGGGTATTTTAGCTCGGACTGTATTTATATCCCAAATTGACAACCTTCAACGATACTCATTTTTTTTTATTCGCTTACCCTTTATCCTTCACGGCCTTACTTATCGCTTGTTATAAATAGCATAAATGCATATAACCTCAAGATAATCTCATCCCCGAGTCTACGTTGATTAACTGAAGACGAAATTTTAACGTACGAAAATGCGAGATGTAACACAAACTCCATCACACATGCACGAAGCATATTCTCTAGTATCTGAATAGTGCGCTCGGACTGTCTGTCCATCTGAGGGTGAAATATTGTGCTCAACTCAACCCGAGTACCTAACTCATGTTGTACGGCTACATATAAATATATATACATTAAGCTAAATATCAACACCCCACACTAAGACTCTTGCTCGTCCTCGAGCAGTGTGAATAACAACTCTATCCCAACTACATACTAATCTCAACTATAGAGGAGCACTTTATTTTTTAACCATACACTCTACCCTTGACTATCATCGATACCTGGAATCAAGCATGAACATACAAAGTTCACATTCTTCCCATTTTAAACATGCCCAAATATATCCATTTCAATTCAATCAATTCAATCAATTCAAACAACCTATCCGTAACCACCCTACCTCAAGAGTTGACTCGTTACCACTAAGCACTCTCAACTCGCGCACTTACCCAACAAGAGAAGTTTACGACATTACCAATCATTCATGTGATCATATGCCCTCACCAACAAACGAAAGAGTGAATATAGACTATTACACACATTCAAGTATGCTTTTGAACATAATTTAAGGACATCACACAATTGAACAAAATTCACTCACTCTCACAAAGAATTCATATGCATCCCGTGGTCGTACCATAAGCTTGCTCGTAGTGTACATCTCTACTAATCTAAGCTAGCCAAATCTAAGATCAATTAGGACTTTAAGGTTGTAATGTAGGCTAAGGGATGGGTATGATATATTTAGAAATAGTGTATAACCCTCCAAAGCACATTAATACACTACACTCACAATTTGAACACATATTCTTCTTAACCAATTCACTGCCACAAATCATATACAACATAGCCCTTAATTTCATTAAGCACTTCTGTACTCCCACTAGCACAAATTAGCAAGATTAGGAGGTGTGTATTTTTCTACATACTTTGACTATCATTTTTTCTTTTCTTGCAATTCTTCTTTTTCTCTCTATCTCTTTTTTTTTCTTTTACACACACTCCATACATGAAAGTTCATCCGCTACTGACTTTTGATTTCAACATTAGTGCACCAAAGGGACCTTCCATGGTTCCACTCAAAAGCTACTCCCCACTCTCTCACCTTACTTCTTTTAGCAACTAAGAGCCTTAGGAGGTAAAGGTTCAACAATCTCAAATTATGAACAAAATAGGGGTATGTCTTGTAATGTGGGTACCAAAAGAAAGGTCTATAGGCTCAAAGGCTAGCAACGGAAAATTTTATCTTCAAGTGACAAGCACATCTATGATCAAGCAAGAAACGCCTGTGCCATCTCTTAGACTAGCACAATTTAATGATTTCGCTTCGATTAATACATGGGGAAAGTTCTAGACTATACAGGATAGCACAGATAATCACAATTCCTCACACACACATTCCACATGACTCAATCAAGATGATTCTGTTCAACTCTCAAGCCAAGCAAGTACATAAAATTGAGAAATTTAAGCAATAATGTACTATGTGGCATACAAGTCGAACAACTGAGAAAAATCGTCAAAAAATAGGCTATTTACATTACTTAGACGTCACAATTCAAACAAAATGCATAGGAAGGTAGAACGTATGTCATAGCCTAATATGACAGCACCAAACATGTCACTAGATATCTCACAGCAACTCAGTTTCTTCCTAACCTACCCCTAAAAAAAATACCCGATTCGAGCTACACCCTTGGAAAAGAACCGGTGCCCAAAGAAAAACCAAGGAATACTACGTAACTATCCTAAAATAATATTTTACGCATTTTTTAATCGGACTTTATCCCTCAAGAAAATTGTTCAAAAGATCCATCGTCGGGAAAAGTCCGAGCTTTTTCTAATTTTTTTTCTTTCTTTTTGTATTTTTGTAATTTTTTTCTTTTGTTTTCTTTTTTTCTCTAAAACACACTAGACTAAAAACTAGACTAAGTAAAAAAAACTAATAAATGAAACCAATTGATACAAGTTATACAAAGTACATCACAAGTAGTAGTCCTACCACTATAAAATCAGAGCGAACCATCTGAAAGTGAATATCGCATTGCTTTCTGGTCCACTTGGCATTTGAATCAATGCTGCAAAGAGTGTGACGTATCACCGTGTAGCTTGGGCTTCTGACAAATATCGTTAGCCTCCTTGGGTCAGAGTTCTCAACCCCCAAAAATTCACATAAGGACCGTCTATCCAGTGGCACGTCCTTCCCACGTACATGTGACTTGAACAAGTATGTATCCCAGTTGGCATACAGTTCCCGAACCATGCTCAAATTTGAATGCCCGGGGCATTCTATGAGTTTGTCCATGTTCAATGCTCGCAACCGGCCAAGTACGTCCGGGAAGTTTCTTTCTAAAGCTTTTACATTAATCCCCATCTCGGAGACATACCGAGATAGGCACCATCACAACAGGTTAGAACTTGAGTCGTAACAAGTTTGTATCAGAGCCTAGGTTACATAGGTCTCACGAGTCATGAGCGGGTTTAGTAGAGTCGTGCGAATTGGTACGGAGACGTCTGTACTTATCTTCGAGAGGCTGCAGAATCCTTAGGAAACTTCACATTCTTGAATTCTTATCGTGCGAATCTGTTGATACTGGTAACTAAACTTCTGTTATTCTATTCTCTCACAGATGGTGAGGACACGTGCTACCGGGCAGGACGAACAGCCACCAATACCACCAGTCAGCACCGCGAGAGGCCGAGGTCGCGGTAGAGGTCGTGGTAAGGGCAGGGGTGCAGCCCACACAGCAGCTAGGGGGGCACCTGCAGATCCACCTATTGCCCAGTTCAGGATCAGGTCCTAATAGTAGATGCACCAGCGGGGCCAGCTCAAGCTAGGTGTGCCCATTGTTATCCTAGGCCTTCAGGAGGCCTTAGCTCAGATTTTGACTGTGTGCACCAGATTTGCTCAGGCGGTCTCTGTTTCTACTACATCAGCCACTTCTCAGGCTGGGGGAGGCACTCAGACTCCCCCCTCCTGCACACCCGAGCAGGTAGTGCAGGGACTTTATACACCGGGGGCACTACCAGCCCAATCGGTGGCAGGTGCTCGGACCCATGTGGTTCCTGCTATGACTGATGACGAGTAGCAGAGACTAGAGAGGTTTGTAGACTTCAGCTTCCATCTTTCAGTGGGACAGAGTCGGAGAATGCCCAGGGTTTCTTTGACAGATGTCAGAGGAGTCTCCGTACAACAGGTATTCTGGAGACCATTGGGGTCTCGTTCACTACCTTTCAGTTCACTGGAGCTGCCCTCGCCTGGTGGGAGGCTTATGAGAGGTCTAGGCTGGTTGGTGCAGTGCCACTTATATGGTAGGAGTTTTCTATTCTCTTCTTGGAGAAGTATGTGCCGCAGTCTCGCAGAGCGAAGCTGCACATACAGTTCGAGCAGTTGCGTTAGGATGATATGACTGTGATGCAGTACGAGATGAGATTTTCTGAGTTAGCCCGTCATACTATTTGGTTGGTTCCCACAGACATGGAGAGGATCAGGAGCTTCGTTGATGGCCTTACATACAAGCTACGGATACTTATGACTAGAGAGAGGATGTCTGGTGCTACTTTTGATGAGGTTGTTGACATTGCTCGAGAGATACAGTCGACTCGCCGCCAGGAGCGAGTTGAGAGGGAGGCTAAGAGGCCTCTTGGATCAGTTAGTTTTTGTGGTGTTCCTTCAGGAGGTTAGTTTCACCACGGGAAGGGTCGTCCATTCAGACATGCTCAGACGGCTCATCCAGTTCACTGTGGTGCAGCATCTAGCCATGGTTCTCAGTTCTCATCAGGGCCACTCATTACTCAATGCCCTTCCAGCCCAGAGTTCGTCCCATGCTCCATCGGTTCAGGGCTCTCTGTGCCAGGTTCTTCTACCAGTTATCCCGGTACTTGGGGCTCCCTTCAGTCCCTGTCACCAGCACCAGAGATTGTTTTGAGTGTGGGGAGTTTTGGCATGTGTGGAGGCTGTGTCCTCGTCGTCATGGAGGTTCAACATAGCAGAGGAGACAGGCTGCATCTTCAGCCCCAGTTACTTCACCGCCCGCCCAGCCAGCTCGGGGTGGAGCACAGTCAGATAGGGGTCGCCCTAGAGGGGGAGGCCGATTAGGTGGCGGTCAGGCCCGTTTCTATGCACTCCCTACCAGACCATATGTTATTGCTCCAGACACAGTAATCATAAGTATTGTCTCAGTATGTCACCGGGATGCTTCTGTATTATTTGACCCTGGTTCCACCCATTCATATGTATCCTTGTATTTTGCTCATTATCTGGATATGCCCCGTGAGTCTTTAGCTTTATCTGTTCATGTATCTACTCCGGTGGGCAATACTGTTATTGTAGATCGTGTGTATCGGTCGTGTGTAGTGACTATCGGGGATTGGAGACTAGAGTTGACCTTTTGCTACTTAGTATGGTTCATTTTGACGTGATCTTAGGCATAGATTGGTTGTTTCCCTGTCATGCTATTTTAGACTGCCACGCTAAGACCATAACGTTGGCAATACCGGGGTTGCCTCGGATTGAGTGGCGAGGTTCTTTAGATTATGTCCCCACTAGAATGATTTCATACTTGAAGGCCCAGCGAATGGTTGGGAATGATTTTTTATCTTATTTGGCTTTTGTGAGGGATGTGGGTGCTGAGACCCTTACTATTGATTTTGTTCCGGTGGTGAGAGATTTTTCGGATGTGTTTCCTACAAACCTTTCGAGCATGCCGTCGGACAGGGATATTGACTTCTGTATCGATTTGGTGTCGGGCACACAGCCTATTTCTATTCCTCCGTACCGCATGGCACCGGCTGAGTTGAAGGAGCGGCTTCAGGAACTACTTGAGAAGGGGTTCATTAGGCTTAGTGTGTCACCTTAGGGTGCACCGGTTCTATTTGTGAAGAAGAAGGATGGCACCATGAGAATGTGCATTGGTTACATGTAGTTGAATAAAGTCACAATCAAGAACAAGTATCCTTTGCCACGTATTGATGATCTATTTGACCAGCTTTAGGGAGCGAGGGTGTTCTCCAAGATTGATTTGAGGTCAGGGTATCACCAGTTAATGATTGGGGACTCAGATATTCTTAAGACAGCTTTCAGGACCCGTTATGATCATTATGAGTTCCTTGTCATGTTTTTTGGGCTGACCAATGCCCCAGCAGCGGTCATGCATCTGATGAATAGCGTATTTCAGCCATATCTCAACTCGCTTGTTATTGTATTCATTGATGATATCCTGGTGTACTCTCGTAGCCAGGAGGAGCATGCCCAGCTTTGAGGGTTGTACTGCAGCGGCTGAGGGAGGAGAAGCTTTATGCCAATTTCTCCAAGTGTGAGTTTTGGCTTAGTTAAGTAGTGTTCTTGGGGCACGTGGTGTCCAGTGAGGTTATTCAGGTTGATCCGAAGAAGATCGAGGCTGTTTAGTGTTGGCCCAGACCATCCTCAGCCATAGAGATTCGGAGTTTTCTTGGTTTGGCTGGTTATTACCGTCAGTTCGTGTAGGGTTCTCTTCTATTGCATCGCCCTTGACCAAATTGACCCAAAAGGGTGCTCCTTTCAGGTGGTCGGACGAGTGTGAGGTGAGCTTTCAGAAGCTCAAGACTGTCTTGACCACGGCTCCAGTTCTAGTTCTACCCTCAGCTTCTGGTTTATATACAGTATATTGTGATGCTTCTCGGATCGGTATTGGGTCATGATGCAGGAGGGTAGAGTGATTGCTTATGCTTCGCGTCAGTTGAAGCCTATGAGAAGAACTACCCCGTTCATGATTTGGAGTTGGTTGCCATTGTTCATGCGTTGAAGATTAAGAGGCACTATCTCTATGGTGCATCTTCTGAGGTGTTTATTGATCATCGTAGCCTCCAGCACTCATTCAAACAGAAGGATCTCAACTTGAGGTAGCAGAGATGGTTGGAGCTGCTAAAGGACTATGATATTACTATTTTGTACCATCCGGGAAAGGCCAATGTGGTGGTCGATGCCTTGAGTAGGAAGACAGTGAGTATTGGCAGTCTTGTATTTATTCTTGTTGGAGAGAGACCTCTTGCAGTTGATGCTCAGGCCTTGTCCAACTAGCTAGTGAGATTGGAAATTTTGGAGCCCAGTCGGGTTCTAGCTTGTGTGGTTTCTCGGTCTTCCTTGTTTGATCGTATCAGAGAGCGCCAGTTTGATGATCCTCATTTGCTTGTCCTCAAGGACAATGTATAACATGATGATACTAGAGATGTGACTATTGGAGATGATGGGGTGTTGAGGATGCAGGTCCGGATATGTGTGCTCAATGTAGATGGGCTTCGGGAGTTGATACTGGAGGAGGCCTATAGCTCACAGTATTCCATCCATCCGGGTGCCGCAAAGATGTACCGGGATTTGAGACAGCACTACTGGTGGAGGAGAATGAAGAAAGATATATTTGGATTTGTAGCTCGGTGTCTCAACTGTCAGCAGGTAAAATATGAGCATCAGAGGCCAGGTGGCTTGATTCAGCAAATAGACATTCCAAAGTGGAAGTGGGAGCAGATCACCATGGATTTTGTAGTTGGGCTCCCACGAACTTTGAGGAAGTTTGATGCTATTTGGGTGATTGTGGATCGGCTGACCAAGTCCGCACACTTCATTCCTGTGAGTACTACCTATTCTTCATACCGATTGGCTGAGAATTACATCAGAGAGATTGTTCACCTGCACAGTGTGTCAGTTTCCATCATTTCAAACAGAGGCACGTAGTTTACATCGCAGTTTTGGAGAGCCGTGCAGCGAGAGTTGGGCACTCAGGTTGAGTTGAGCACAGCATTTCATCCTCAGACGGACGGATAGCCCGAGTGCGCTATTTAGATATTGGAGGACATGTTACGTGCTTGTGTCATTGATTTTGGTGGTTCATGGGACCAGTTTCTACCGCTCGTGGAGTTTGCTTACAACAATAGTTATCAGTCGAGCATTCAGATGGCTCCATATGAGGCTTTATATGGGAGGCGGTGTAGATCTCCAGTGGGTTGGTTTGAGCCAGGCGAGGCTAGGCTATTGGGTACTGACTTAGTACAGGATGCATTGGAGAAGGTGAAAGTAATTCAGGAGAGGCTTCGCACAACGCAGTCGAGGCAGAAGAGCTATGCTGACACGAAGGTCCGTGATGTGTCTTACATGGTTGGGGAGAAGGTTCTGCGGAAAGTTTCACTCATGAAGGGTGTTATGAGATTCGGGAAGAAGGGAAAGTTGAGCCCTCGGTTCATTGGGCCTTTTGAGGTACTTCGAAGGATTGGGGGGTGGCCTACGAGCTTGCCTTGCCACCTAGTTTGTCGAGTGTGCATCCAGTATTTCATGTTTCTATGCTCTGGAAGTATACCGGCGATCCGTCCCATGTCCTGGATTTCAGCATGGTTCAGTTAGATGGTGATTTGACTTATGATGTGAAGCCGGTGGCTATTTTGGAGCGGCAGGTCCGAAAGTTAAGGTCAAAGGATATAACTTCAGTGAAAGTGAAGTGGACAGGTCAGCCCATCGAGGAGGCTAGATGGGAGACCGAGCGGGAGATGCAGAGCAGATATCCACACCTATTTATGGCTCCGAGTATGTTTCTAGACCCGTTCGAGGACGAACGTTTGTTTAAGAGGGGGAGGATGTAACGACCCGGCCGGTCATTTCGAGAGTTGTAGACCTGTTCCCCATTTTCTGCTTCTTTTGTGTTCTACAGCTGTATTATGACTTTTCAGGTTAGTTGGTTCGGGTCCGGAGTATTTTCGGAGTGAATTGAGACACACAGTCTCTTAATTGAAAGTTTAAATTGGAAAAGTTGACCAGATATTGACTTATATGTAAATGACCTCAGATTTGAATTTTGATGGTTCTGTTAGCTCTGTTAGGTGGTTTTGGACTTAGGAGCGCGTTCGGAATGAGATTTGGAGGTCCGTAGTAGAATTAGGCTTGAATTGGCGAAAGTTGGAATTTTGGCGATTTTGGCCTGCAGTGGAAATTTTGATATTAGGGTCGGATTTGATTTCCGGAAGTTGGACTAGGTTTGTGGTGTCATTTATAACTTGGGTTCAAAATTCAAGGGCAATCGGACGTGGTTTGGTAGGTTTCGGCGTCGTTTGTGGAATTTGAAAGTTTCGAAGTTCTTTAGGCTTGAATCCGTGTGTAATTCGTGTTTTTGATGTTGTTTGAGGTGATTTGAGGATTCTACTAAGTTCGTATCGGGTTATAAGATTTGTTGGTACTTTGGCTGGGGTCTCGAGGGCCTCGGGGTGATTTCGGATGGGGCTTGAATTAAGTTGAAGAATGTAGCTGAAGTGCTGCTTGTTCTGGTGTTTTCGCACCTGCGGTAGGGAGCCCACAGGTGCGGCCCCGCAGAAGCGAAGAGGAGGTCGTAGATGCAGGCAAGGCTGGGGTGGACTGGAAGCGCATGTTCGAGGTTAGGAGCGCATCAGCGAAAGCGCAGATGCGGAAGATGAGTGCAGATGCGGAAAAGGGCCTGAGAAAGGCGGATCGCAGAAGCGGGCGGGGCCCGCAGGTGCGCACCAGTAGGTGCGAATATTTGACCGCAGATGCAGAATCTGGGAGATTAAGTGAGATCCGCACCTGCAATGGAATTCCTGCAGGTACGGCATCGCAGAAGCGACAAAGAGGCCGCAGGTGCGGTTTTGCTGGACATAAACTATAAATAGAACACTTCGAGATTTTTCATCATTTTTTAGCTCGGATATTGGGGATTTTGAGAGGGATTTCGAAGAAATTACTGAGGTTAGTTCCTTGTACCTATTTATCTTCAATAATGGTGTTTCCCCACTAATTTTACACCTAGTTAGTGAGTTTTTGAGGTGAAATTTGGGAGTTTAGGGCTTGAAAATCGGAGAGTGAATTTTAGGGGTTTTGGATGACCAAATGATGTCGTATTTTGATAAATGTAGTATGGTTGGACTCGTGAGAGAATGGGCTTTCAAGTTTTGTGACTTTTGTCGGATTTCGAGACGTGGGCCTGGGGGCCGGGTTTGAGCCGATCTCGAATTTTGAGTCTAGTTTAGTAGTTTTCTTGTGGAATTGATTCCTTTAGCATATATTAATTGTACTGTAATGTCTGTGGCTAGATTCGGGACGTTTGGAGACCGATTCAAGAGGCAAAGGCATTGCAGAATAGAGATTTGCTCGAATTGAGGTAAATAACGGTTGTAAATCCGGTCCTGAGGGTATGAAACCCCGGATATTGGTGCCATGTGATTATTTTGGAGGTGACGCACATGCTAAGTGACGGGCGTGTGGGCGTGCACCGAGGTGATTGTGACTTGGTCCGTCCCATGGAAACTGTAAAGTTGAGCAATTTGATGTTAGCTATATGCTCCCTATGTGTTATAGAAATTGACTATAAATCATGTTAGAAACCATGTTTAGGCTATGTGTTGGTACTGTTGGGTCCCACAGAGGCCGCGTTACATGTTGAATTGTCTGCTAAATGCTATTTGTACTCATTCACAGTTTTTACTCGCATATCATATCTCAGTCTCTGTTATTCTATTTGATGCATCATGTTATTGTTGTTGGGCTGATTTCCTGATTTCAGAGAGCCCGAGAGACTGGAGATATTGATGACTGAGTGAGGCCGAGGGACTGATTTTGAGGATATTTATGGGATCGGGCTAAAGCGCTTGGGCTAAAGGAGCCCCTCCGGAGTCTGTACACACCCCTAGTGAGCGTAGGTACATACTGAGTGAGAGTGTCGAGTGCCGAGTGTTGAGCGATTGTGAGGAATGAGTGACTGTGAGGAATGAGTGATTGTGAGGTTGGAGTGATTGGGAGGACTGAGTGATGTTTGCCCGAGAGGCAGTATATGATTTCATTATTGATGCACACAGTTGCCTTACATCCTTGTTTTGAGAACTGTTGAAAGATATTTTATCTGGCTTTAATTGAACTTGACTTAAACAAACTAATTTGACTTAAACTTCTGGATTGAAAGCATGCCTATTCTTTACTGAACTTTATGAGATGAATTGTATTTGTATAGCTCGTCTCTGCTTCTTAGTTCCTTATTTATTTCTGTTACTTACTGAGTTGGTGTACTCACGTTACTCCCTGCGCCTCGTATGCAGATCCAGGAGTTGTTGGCCGCGGAGGGTGCTGATAGTCCTTGTAGCTGATTATTGGAGATAGCGAGGTAGTTGCCCGACGTTCGCAGCCTTGTTTTCTTCTTCCCTATCTTTCCTTTAGTTGTATTTTGGATTCCAGACTATGTTAGTCGTGTTATTTTCAGACCGGTTATGTATAGATGCTCATGACTTAGTGACACCCTGATGTTTGGGGCTATCTTTCCGCATTTCTATATTGAGTTTAACTCTTGTTTCTTTTAATGAAAATCCTGCTATAAAAAGGCTTTTGGTTCATCTCTTAATGAATTATTGAAGTATCTTGAAAGTCGGCTGGCCTAGTACCATCGATAGGCACCATCACGATAGGTTAGAGTTTGGGCCAGGACAGTGAGAGAATATGGGTAGATGGGTCGGTTTTATGGGTGGGTTAATCAAATACAAAATTAAACAAAACGAAAAAAAATTAAAACATACCTGGCCACCCCCCAACCTAGCGCCCCATGCTAGGCCTGAAAACGGGAAAAGTTGGATTTCCAGCGCCACAGGCAGCGCTCCACGCCACCTGTGGCGCCAGTGGCAGAAACTTCAATAAGCCAATGCCAGGGCCAGCGTAGGGCGTTGGGCTGGATGCTGGTGACGAAAAAGTTATCCAAGTTTGCCCGGGACAAGGTTATTTCGGCCCTAGACCTACCCGACGCGTATAGAAGCAAGACTAAGCTTATTTTTAGAGGGGAGACGCCACTTTAAAAGGAAAATACACACGAGAAACATTCGGAAGCAAGGATATCTCAGATTTCTTCATCTTTTCTTAGTATTTTCAATTATCTAACACTTATGAATTCGTTTGATACTATCATGAGTTGCTAAAACCCATAGTTCGGGGTTGTGATTTAGCCATGAGTATTGTTGTTTAACACTGACTTAACCTTGATTATAATTCACCAATATATGGTTGTTTCTTCAAGACAAGAGTGGGTTGCTCTAGTGGTGAGCACCCTTCACTTCCAACCAAGAGGTTGTGAGTCGAGTCACCCCAAGAGCAAGGTGGGGAGTTCTTGGAGGGAGGGATGCCGAGGGTCTATCGGAAACAGCCTCTCTACCCCGGGGTAGGGGTAAGGTTTGCGTACACACTACCCTCTCCAGACCCCACCAGTGGGATTATACTGGATTGTTGTTGTTGTTGTATGGTTGTTTCTTCAATTCTGTGATTAATTGCTTAATTGTCTGGCCAGCAGTTAGGTTCTATTTACTATCTGTGATATGCTTGGAAATGCCATGTTTAGATTATAGAAGAATTAAAGAGAGCACGATCTTAACTCTGAGGGGGGAGGGGTGGATTTGTGGTTAGGAGAGGAATATACCTAGTCACCGTGCTTAATTAAATATCGTAATCTTAATGCATTCTTAATAAATTGATTTCATAGGAATATAGGCGTTAATCTATTTTGAATAGGCGAGTAGTACTTCAAGAGAAGGCTATGAGAGCAATTGTTCGATTAATTAGCAACCATGAGTTAATTCTATGAAAAGGAAAGTTAACTAGAACACAATAGGATTAGTGAATCGATCACATTCCTGGAATATTTGTCTCTACTGAATACACAACAACCATTTTGCTGCTGATAATTTAGTTACTACTTAGAATAATTATTTAGTATAATCACACTCTTGAACTCGAATTGGCTCGACTGAATAACAATCTTGGTGAATTTGGTGGGTAGTTGATACAAGTCTCGGTGGGTACGACACTTGACTTATCATTTTATTACTTCTACGACCACGTATACTTGCGTGTGCGTTAGGGAGCAACTATTATCAAACTAAATTCTTAAGCATAGTGATACCTTAGTTAGAAATAAAGAAAAAGATGGCTCTACGAAATGTAAATTTAACTAGTTCCGTTAATTGACAGAGTAATGACATACTTTATCTTACCCTCATAATGATAATGATGCACTGTTTTCACTTTATTATTTTTTAAAGCTTGAGTATACAATAGAGTATCACTTTATTTTGCACTCATACGCATTGCCGTTTTGTCGTTATGGTAAGTGCATTTCAGAGTCAGAGATCAAAATCAACAGTTTCTTCATTACATGAAATTCTCTATATTGAAAAGCCAACCGTTGTGTATTCTTAACCAAATGTTTCAACAATATAATGGCGTATGTGATTGAGCAATGTCAAGTTGCGCCACCTCCCGGCAGTACAGCTGAGCTGACACTCCCTCTCACATATTTTGATCATCTATGGTTAGGTTTTCACCGTAATCGACGGATTTTATTCTACAAGCTTTCCATTTTCAAATCCGATTTCGTCCAAACCATTATTCCTAGTCTTAAAGATTCTCTCTCCCTCACTCTCAAACACTATATACCCTTAGCTGGTAAACGTTGCTTGTCCACTGAATTCAAGCGGTTATCCCGAATTGCGCTATGTAACAGGAAATTCTGTATCTGTTACTTTTTCTGAGAGTGATAAGAATTTCAGTTTTCCCATTGGTAACCATCCCGGTAATGCTAAGGATTTTTATCCCTTTGTTCCCAAGTTGGCGGAACCTAAGGATGCACCTGGGGTCCAATTAGCCCCGGTCTTAGCTATTCAAGTGACACTTTTTCCGAATCATGGCATATCCATTGGTTTCACTAACCATCAGGTTGCTAGTGATGGAGCTACCATATTAGGGTTCATAAGGGCATGGGCTTTGCTCAACAAATTCGATGGAGATGAGCAATTCTTAGCTAAAGAGTTCATTCCATTTTACGATAGGTCCGTAATCAAAGACCCTCTTGGACTAGGAATGTCAATATGGGATGAAATGAAGAAAAATAAGCTTGACATTTGTGACATTGTTACTCTTCCTAATAAGGTTCGAGGTACATTTATTATAGCACGAGATGACATTGAGAAGCTCAAGAACTTGATATTGTCAAGACGACCGAACTTAACACATGTAACATCTTTCACAGTAACGTGTGCTTATGTATGGACTTGCTTAATAAAATCAGAGGGCGCTACAATAGGGGAAGAGATGGACGAGAATGAAATGGAATTCTTCGTATGTGTAGCAGATTGCAGAGCGCAATTCAATCCACCAATTCCTCCATCTTATTTCGGGAATTGCCTAATGGGGCACATTGCAAGAACAAGACATGTTGACTTAGTTGGAAAGGAAGGTTTTACAAATGCTGTGGAATTAATTGGAGAAGCCATTCAAAAAAGGATTAAGGATGAGGAATGGATCTTGAATGGTAATTGGTTTAAAGAATTTGGTACTGTAAATGCGAAACGGTTGCTTTCAGTTGCCGGATCGCCAAAGCTTGATTTATATGCTGCTGATTTTGGTTGGGCTAGGCCAGAAAAATTAGAGTTTGTTTCTATTGACAATGGTGATGGCGTATCAATGTCCCTAAGTAAGTCCAAGGACTCTAATGGAGATTTAGAGATTGGCTTGTCTTTGTCCAAAACTCGAATGAATGCTTTTGCTGCTATTTACACCCACGGACTTAGCTTTCTGTAGCAAGCCCGGCTAAATTATATTTTGGAATAGTTACCTCCTATATTATAAGGTTGATACCTTATTTATTTTAAATAAATACCCTTTTAAAAAATTATATTCCATAGCTACCTTTTGATTTTTTATAGCCAAATATCTATTTATGGTTACCTCTTACCCTTAAGCCATAAAATAAACTTTGTATTATTTTGCTCTCTCCACTCAAATTTCTCCTATCCCTAACCAAAAGCTTCAGCCGAGGACCCCTAAAAAAGTTGCCCCCCCCCCCCCCAATCTCTCACCCACCAACAGCCCCATCTCGTTCTCATTCTCTTCAATGGAGGATAGATCTCCTCCTTCTTGAGAGAGCAGCAGCCGTCCTTCCCATTCCCCTTCTCCAAGAATGCCCAGCACCCCACCCCTCACAAACCTGATCATTCGCCCACCTTCCTAACAGAGGATCATCATCCTTGAATTCCAAAAAGAAAGCTGATAGTAGCCCACTCTATTAACAACCTCCAGTCGCCACCCCAAGAAAAGGGAATGAACAGCAGGTGCAAAAAAAGAGGAACGAAGACGACGGAGTTTGGGGCTAAGCAACTTGAATTTTCTGTTAATATATTTCAATGTATCTCGTTGTATTTCCATCTATTTCATTGTATTCATTATCTTTTTTTTTATTGTATTTCAATGTATCTCGTTGTATTTCATTGTATTCACTGTCTCATTGTATTCCATGAATGTAGTCATATATTTTTTTAATTAATATAATTTATGTATTCAGATGTATTATATAATTTCTCTGAAGATTGCTATGTTTTTGGGGTGTTTTTCGGTTGAGAATCTTTTTTATAACTGGAAATACAAAATTTGTGTGTTATAATTGAGTTTGTTGAGTTATATTAGGAGTCTATTATGTTAATTGATTCACTTTCCGTCTAAAAACAGTGTAATCCCCTGTTTCACGCCGTGAATATAGTCGAATACAATAATTCGTCCAGTTGTAATCCCATGTTTCACGCCATGAATATAGTCGAATACACTCGAATACAAAAATCTGTCTAGCTGTAATCCCTTATTTCATGCCAAGAAATGCTACTGTATTCATGAATACAGTAGCTTAAATACATCGAATACACTCTAAAAAATCTGAAAACATAGCTATAGGATGTAATATAGTAAATGGTAGCTACAACTAGCTAATAACCACTAAAACATAGTGATTTCTGAAAGTTTCTCTTATATTTTCACCACAAAAAAATGTTGCTTTTACATATTCTGGCGGTGACTTGTTTGGATGGTTATTACCTATTGTATTGTAATATTGTTTCTTTAAAATACAATATTTGTTTTGGTTGTTACTTAAATTTTATTGTATCGTATCGTTAAATTCATTATTACATAACGACGAAAATTATCACTTTATATAACAATAAATTTAGTATGATGGCGTCGTTACCTTACTTTTTCTCTCATCTTACCCTATCTTATTATTAAACAATTATATCTTATTCTTTATCCTATTTTTTATATAATAATTCTACTTTATATCTTATTTTTTTCTTAGTAATATTGTAAGTTTATTCTTCATATTGTTATTAAGAAACATTATGAAATGACGGTAAACAATACAGCCAATTCATATTGTATTTATCAAACAATACACTATATTATGAAACGACTTCCGAACAAGAGATGAAACATTTCTAATTGTAACTGCAATGGTTGGTAGATTTTGGTGTATTTTGATTTGGTCCAAGTGAAACTTTGTTACTCAATTGCGTGATAATCTTTCTATATTGGAATATTTCAGTTTACTTTGTTCTAAGATTCCAATTTGTTTACAATTACTTCACTAACAATATTATTTATATGATATTAATATTTATAATATTATAAAATTCAAATTCACTTAATTATTTCAAATTTAAATTCTTCATGTGACGATTTTTCTTCATAAAATTAAATCAAACGAGTATAATATCGAAAAGGTTAAATTGGTTAAATTTAATTGTTTTGCATTACTGATAAATAAATTAAACTAATTATTTTAAAGAAATTAAAATAAAAGAGGTTAGTCGACATTGCAATATCTAAGAGAAATTAATGTTACGAAATCAAACCTAAAGGATAGAGTTTAAAATAGTTTTTCTTATTTATGATAATGATATAATCATGATTTTAGCATTATAACGGAAGAAATATAAAATTTTATAATCATGTGATTCATGTCTTGGGTGTGGACTTACAAAGCCATCGGAATATGCTTCGTGGGACCCACCTGTTTCGTTCATTCATTGAGTGGCAGGTCCCACGCAAATATTCAGGTTAATCATCACGGTCCACCTTAAGTTCAAATTTTGGTTTGATTAAGTAGGCGTTTGGACATAAGAATTGTAATATTCCAAAATAAAGTGAAAAAATTTCAAGTGAAAAATGGTATTTGAAAATTAGAATTGTATTTTGACATAAATATATTTTTGGGTTGTTTTTCAAGTTTTGTGAGTGATCTGAGTGAAAATTTTGAAAAGCATCCTTTTGGAGTTTTTCAAATTTTCGAAAAAATCCAAAATGCATCTTCAAGTGAAAATTGAAAATTTTATGACCAAACGTTGATTTCGAAAAAGTAAAAAAATTTCGAAAAAAAGTGAAAAATTTCTTATGCCCGTTTGGACACAAGAATTTTTTCACTTTTTTTTTAAATTTTTTTTACTTTTTTTCCAAATCAGTGTTTGGCCATAAAATTTCCAATTTTCACTTGAAGATGAATTTCGGAATTTTTCAAAAATTTTAAAAACTCCAAAAGGTTGTTCAAAATTTTCACTCAAATTACTCACAAAACTTCAAAAATAACCCAAAATTATATTCATGTCCAAAAATAACTCTAATTTTTAAATACCATTTCACTTGAAAAGCTTTTTTTACTTTTTTTTTTTTGGAATTTTACAATTCTTATGTCCAAACGCCCACTAAGTTCTCTAAAAAGTAAACTGGAAAATCAAATGCTTAGGCATGATGATAACTTAGTCAGAAATGAAAAAACATCAAATGGTGGCTCTAAGAAATGTACAGTTTAACTAGTTTCATTAATTAATTGAGTAATGTCATACTTACTCTTGTCCACATAATGCTAATGATGCACTCTTTTCCCCTTATCACTGTTACGTACTATACATAGCGCATGACTTTATGTTTCCCACTAATTCACATGGTGCTGTCATGTTAGCATCATATGCAACAATTGCGAAATCTCAATAGTACTAATAGAAATTGAACTCAGTTACAACAACCAAATTGTAGGAACCACTCTCAATTTGCAGCTAGCAATGGAAATACAGAATCAGTAAACTAAAATAGGATGGGCTAACAGAAGGGGGTGAGGAACTAGAAGAAGGAGAAGAGAACATAGACAATACTCGTAACAACTTTTTTCTCCCTTTTGCACTCCCCACTACATTCTGCCTTATACCATTTTGGCTAACTAACCCTGCCTATTAATCACGTGAGCCCCCTCCTTGCCATACGTAGTCCTCAAGTCTTTTTGGAGTAATGATCCTTCTAGAGCCCTTACGTGGCACCATGTGCTCATCCCTTGTGGCATCCTTGTCAGCATTAGTATTCATAACAATACCCCCTTCCTGAAAAACAACCTTGTCCTCAAGGTTGGAGGAAATTCGGCACTTCAAGAGCTGGGGCATCAGTTAGTTGCAAAGGCGTCACTTGATGTTCAGGATTACCCACACAGCGCTTCAACATCGAAACGTGAAAGACAGAATGATTTTTGGCAGCTTCAGGTAACTCCAAACGATAGGCTACCTCCCCAATACGTTTCAGCACTCTATAAGGTCCAAAGTATCTCCTCCCTAGCTTGTGATCATGTTGGAGACGTACAGAAGACTGCCTGTAAGGTTTCAACTTAACAAACACCCTATCCCCCACCTCAAATGCAATGTCAGTTCGAGATCGATCTGCCAGCACCTTCATGCGATGTTGTGCCTTCAATAAATTGGCTTTGAGAATCTGTAGAACTTCGTCTCGCTGCAGTAAATAGGACTCGACTAAGTTGCTGGCAGTACTTCCCAAGATATAGCGAGCTATAGTAGGAGGTGCTCTTCCATATAAGGCCTGAAAAGGCGTCATGCCCGCAGAAGATTGGTAGGAGGTGTTATACCAGTACTCTCCCAAGGCAACATAGCTACCCAGTTAGATGGGACTTCAGCCACAAAGCACCGTAAGTATTGCTCCACACATTTGTTGAGGGCCTCTGATTGCCCATCACTTTGGGGATGATAGGCAGTGCTCATAGCCAGAGTGGATCCTTGCAAGCGATTAATTTCCTGCCAAAAAGAATGAATGAATCTCGGGTCTCTATCAGTTACAATGGTTCGCGGAGGACCATGAAGTTTGATTATTCCAACCATAAAAGCTTCTGCTACTGTGTATGAGGAGAAAGTGGAAGGCAAAGCTATAAAGTGACCTTATTTGGTGAGACGATCGACCACTGTCATAATCACAGTCTTTCCCTTGGAACTAGGTAGGCAGGTGATAAAGTCCATAGCAATATCTTCAAACATTTGGTCCGGAATGGGTAAGGGTTGTAATAACCCAGCAGGGTGTAAATTAGAGTCCTTCATTTGTTGGCACGTTTGACAGGCAGCAACATAAGTCTGAATATCCTTACGCATCTGTTTCCAAAAAAAATTGGAAGCCAAACGATGGTAAGTCCGTGCGATTCCAGCATGGCCCCCTGTGGTTGTGTCATGAAATTCGTACATCAGCTTTTGGCGTAGAGGAGAATCTGAAGGTATCACCAACCTTCCCTTATAAAACAAAAGACCTTCCTTGAACTGATAATCATCATAAGCTCCATCCCCTTCACTCAACCCTTGTTGCACTTTTAAGAGTTCTGGGTGGGAAAGGTTCAAGTGTTTTAGCTCATGTTCCAGAGCGAATGAATGGAATGAAATTGCCATAAGAACTGCCTCTGGAGTACGCAAGAGTGCGTCTGCGGCAGTATTATGCTTACCCGGCCTGTAAACAATGCGGAAATCATAGCCCACTAACTTGGTGAGCCATTTTTGTTGCTCTGGGGTTTGAATATTCTGCGTGGTTAAATTTCTCAATGACTGTTGGTCAGTGAATATCGTGAATTGCCTTCCCAACAAATATTGTCGCCATCGACTCACAGCTTGAGTGATGGCAAACATTTCCCTATGGTAAGTTGAAGCCCTCTGCATTCGTGGGCTTAATTTCTGGCTGAAATAAGCAATTGGGTGGCCCTGCTGTGAGAGTATTGCGCCAGTGCCAAACCCCGATGCATCAGTTTCCACTTGAAATTCTTGGCTAAAATTCGGTAATGCTAAGACTGGGGTGCACCCCAACTTAGCCTTCAAAGCGTCGAAGGCACACTGTTCAACCTCTGACCATTTAAAGGAATCCTTGCGCAACAAATCAGAGAGAGGACCAGCTATAGCAGCATAGTGATATATGAAGCGCCGGTAGTAGCCAGCTAATCCAAGAAAACTCCAAACTTCCTTCACTGAACGAGGTGGAGGCCATTGTTGGATGGCGATAATCTTGTTAGGATCTACCGCAAGGCCTTGTGCTGAAATTATATGTCCCAGGTAATCAACCGAAAGCTGCCCAAATAAACATTTGGACTGCTTAGCAACTAATTTGTGATAGCGCAGCAATTGCAAAACTGCAGCCAAGTGTTTCAAGTGCTCGCTCCAAGTTGGACTATACACTAGTATATCATCGAAGAAAACCAACACAAAGCGACGTAAGAGTGGCCTGAAAACTTCATTCATTGTGGCCTGAAAGGTTAAAGGAGCGTTAGTCAAGCCAAACGGCATTACGAGGAACTCGTAATGTCCATCATGAGTTCGAAACGCAGTCTTGGCCACATCTTCAGGTCTGACTCGAATCTGATGATACCCGAAAAGCAAGTCCAATTTCGAAAAATAATATGCACCATGGAGTTCATTAAACAATTCATCAATGGTAGGAATCGGGAAACGATCCCTAATAGTGATGGCATTGAGTGCACGGTAGTCAACACAAAATCTCCACGTCCCGTCCTTCTTTCGCACTAATAACACCGGTGAGGAGAAAGGACTAGTGCTAGGTCTTATCACTCCCTCTTTAAGCATATCAGTCACAAGTTGCTCCATAATTTGTTTCTGAAAATAAGGATACCTGTAGGGCTTTACATTCACCGGTCGGGCTCCAGGATTGAGGTGAATTGCATGATCCTGAGCACGAGAAGGAGGTAAGCCAGCTGGTTTTTGGAATACATCCTCATAAGACTTTAAAAGCTCTGCCAAATCGGCAGATATGTTCTCGGTTCCTCCATGTTCATCAGTAACCATTTCCAAACAAAAGAAAGAGGCAATGGCATCAGTAGTGGCCATTCGCCTTAAGCTGTACAACTGAACTGGTTGAACATCAGTGGGACAATCCCCTTGCCACGACACCTGAGACCCGTTCAATGTAACTTCAAACACTCGGGTCGCATAATCAGTGAGTATGGGCCCTAGAGTAGCCAACCACGCAACCCCGAGAACGATATCTGCCCCATAAAATGGCAAAATGTACAAATCCTCCACCAGGGTAGTTCGTTGAATTAGCAGAGTGACTTGTCGAGATACTGCTTCACATGATAGTTGTTGGCCACTCCCGACCATAACTGCAAATTTTGGGACCGACTCAATAACTAGTTGAAGATACTTGGTGGCTCTTGGTTGGACAAAATTGTGTGTACTCCCCCCGTCAACCAAAATTTGTACTGGAGCTCCACTCAACTGGCCAGTAAATCACAGAGTGGAGCGAGAAATTCCGCCGGTCAATGCATGATATGAAATCGTGGAATGCTCTTGCAATTCTAGGCAATGCATCTCCTCAGCCAGGAATTCGTCAGAAACGAAGGGTTCTGACATATGAGGTTCAACATTGGAACCATCAGTGAGGAAGAGAAGCTGTGGTGGGGATTTACATTTGTGTCCTGGAGTAAACTTTTCTTCGCAGTAAAAACACAAACCACGCTCTCGGCGACTTTGGATCTCTGCATGGGTCAGTCGTTTGAGAGGCGGGCGAGTCGAGTTATGAGGAGAGGCGGTGTTGTAATTTATCGATGAAGATGGATTCTGATGGAGAGGAGCTGAATTAGGTGTTGGCAACAGGGGTGGGAATTTCGCGAAAGCGGGTCGAATCGGTCCCTTTTCAGCCTGGATCCGCCGTTCGTGGATATGGGCCAGGTCAAGAGTTTCTTCATAACTTTTGGGCTTATGGACCAAAACTGAATTCTTAATATCCTCACGAAGCCCAGAAATAAAGAGACGTACCATTCTGCTATCAGTCATGTCGTCAGTCTCGTTAGCAAGTGTCTCAAACCTCGCTTGAAATTCAGAGACGGTGGTCGTTTGCCGGATCTTAGCAAGGCGACCCTCTGCAGACTCCAATCCCTTCCAATAGTAGCGGGTTCGCACCTTCCCAGCAAAGTGCTCCCAATCCACGAGCTGTTTGTTGCGAAACAACCACCGGTACCACTCCAACGCGTCACCATCGAGGTAGAACGATGCAATTGTTAATCGCTGATTTTCTGCTATTTTGTAAAAATCAAAATACCTATCCACCTGAAATATCTAAGCCTCAGGATTCTCACCATGGAAACGACCTATCTCCACCGACGCCGGCTTATGACGAAGAGTAGGAGCAGCTGTACCATGGTCATTAGAGAGGTCAGCTCGCCGTCCCACCACCTCCATTAACAGCGAACCTTCCAGATCCTTAGCAAAAGAGCTTGTTGCCACCTTAACAGATTCATCCACGAGAGACTTGAGTTTTTGGTCATCCATGGAAGACCTCTGGATGAAAGCACCAATGCAACAATTGCGAAATCTCAATAGTACTAATAGAAATTGAACTCAATTACAATAACCGAATTGTAGGAACCACTCTCAATTTGCAGCTAGCAATGGAAATACAAAAACAGTAAACTAAAATAGGATGGGCTAACAGAAGGGGGTGAGGAACTAGAAGAAGGAGAAGAGAACATAGACAATACTCGTAACAACTTTTTTCTCCCTTTTGCACTCCCCACTACATTCTGCCTTATACCCTTTTGGCTAACTAACCCTGCCTATTAATCACGTGAGCCCCCTCCTTGCCATACGTAGTCCTCAAGTCTTTTTGGAGGAATGATCCTTCTAGAGCCCTTTACGTGGCACCATGTGCTCATCCCTTGTGGCATCCTTGTCAGCATTAGTATTCATAACATCATAGTGTAATGACTCAACCAGACATTTTGAGTTCTAACATCTTGCTTCTTAATTCAAGACTTCCTGTACGTTTTTTTGGTGTTTTATAACTTGCGGATATAGGTGGTTTTGGCCTTGAAGGATTCGGAAAGGATTTGGAATGCTATCTTGCTATTTGAAATATTTAAAAGCTAAAATAAGAACCTTACCCCTTGATTTTGATATACATGCTTAGATTCATGATTTGAAGCTTCTAATAAGTTTGTGATGTTTTATACCTCAATGCCACACAAGAGGGGAGGGGGGTGATTTGTGTGGTGACCCATTTTCATGTCCACAGATTATAGAAGGATGTGGTTCTTCTATATGTTCCTTAACCTATTATTGCGGAAATAATAAATGTGGAAAGTAAAGAACACAAATATTTTTACGTGAAAAACACCCGGCTCAAAAAAACCACGATCTACTACTCAATAGAATTTTTCCCAACACTTCACCATATCACTGAGCCAAAACATCATTTACAAAACTCTTTGTAAACCTAAGGATTACCTCTAATCCCATTGTAGCAACCAGCCTCTAACTGTTGCGACAACTTCAAGTTAACTCTAGCTTGAATACTCTGATTACCTAATACAATTGCTTCTAGATAAAGCTGAAAGGTACAATATGAAAATCACCTACTACAATGAAACTAGAATAAAAGACAAACACTAGGAACTAGTTCTTCTATCTGGTTCATGTAGCTCCAGGTTCGCACACTTGAATCACACAAGAATTGCTTGCAAAATGCCTTGATATTTTGCTCTTAACTCACGTTTAACTTCAGTGTTTGTGCGTGCCTGTAAAGTGAGAACATCCTGCAATTTATAGAGTTATTAGAATAGAAAACAACTGGAGTTCTAATGCTACTCTTCCTTAGTGGAAGGGTTCTAGTTAACTTACTTCTAACTCCTTCCTTATCTTGGATAGTGTTCTCTTTGAGTAAGGAGTCCTTCTCCTTATCAGTTATGCAACCTTTTCGATCAGGAGATATCAGATATAATAAGTTAAGCTTATCTCTCTCACGTGCATCTCTTATGCTTGAATCTGCCCGTGTCTGTGTACACTGTGGATGGACCTAGTTCATACTTGAGTTCCTTTGTCAATCTTCAAAACCAACTTCACTTAGGCCAACAAATTCCTCTTTTTTGATGATGACAAACTCTATGCTTTTCACAAGCCTAGGACCTATTTCAACTCAGCTCAACATCAACACAAAGATAGAACATTTTACCTTTTTAAAGTCACTAATCATCAAGGACCAGGTTCATTAGGTTATAAACATCGCAGTCCAATGTAAAAGCATAACTTACTTCCCCATTTTGACATCATTGAAAAGTTGCATAATTATGTGAGATAACTAGATTTTAATAGAAATTACACATGGCCACTGGGGCTACTTCAAATGCAGTCATGGATTTAAGCATCATCAATCAATCTAAGGATATTAGCCATCTAAGAAATATCAACAAACAGTTAGAGCAAAAGACAGTGAATTTTTTTGATTGATAAGATCCTACCACAAATCATAAAAAGAAATAAAAACAATGGACCATGAGCAAAAGAAACAAAAGAAATCCCGAATTGGGTCACTGGTTGATCTACACTAGGCTAGGAGGCTTAAGGCTGGCAAAGACCAAGTTCTTGGTTTTTGGGTTTGACCAGTTTCAGCATATCGTGAAGAATGCCATCATTATTCTCCTTCTCTTTTGCCAGCTCAATTCTGAGAGCATCACTCTCAGTCTCCACTTCATCCAACCTCTTCTTCAGCCTATCAGTCTCAGCATCCTTAGCCCCACTTACTTGCACCAAAGCTCACACTTTACTGGTACCTTTTTGGATGAACCAGGTTCTTTGGGAGTGGTTTGAACTTCATAGTCACAAGCAGTTAGAGTGTTTGCCCCAAAATAATCCTTGCTTGTACCAACTTCTCATTTCTTGATGGGTACCTTGAAGTGTGCAAGTACAGCCGTGAGAATAAAACCATAGGGTATGGCATGAGTTTTGGTGTCATTTAGAGCCCTATCAAGAAGTTGGATGATAAATCCGGGCCAATTGATTTGCCTCCCACTGTCCAAACATTCCATGAGGACCAGGTCCATCAATATGGCAATATGCCTCCTTTCCTGCCTTGGCAGCATACATTTGTTAACAAATTCAAATAGCACTTTGTGGAGTGGCTTCATCTCACTTTTGTAAATAGCATTGGGCTCAAGCTCCTCTTCATTGTCACCAAACTTCCTAGTAATGGCAAGGGCAGTAAGGAGATTCTCTAGACTTGGCCATATGAGCTTCTTATAATCATTGTACGCTTCAGCAGGTACACCTAAGATCTCTCCCAGTTCTTTATCATCAAAAGTCACCGTCACCCCCTGACCACACCGGTAACCCTACCATGTTTGATCTCACAGTTTGCCATGAACTCCACAATTTCAATTCTGGCTAGCCTTCCATCCATCTGAATGACCATGTCATTCCAACTTTACAACTGTAACTTCTCCAGCAGCAATAACATTCCTTCCTCCTCCAAGTCCCTGAGGAGTCTACCTTTCAAGATGGTTCTCTTACCAAACTTAACCATCTTTTCCTTCTCAACATCAGATTCTTCTTCTTCTTCTCCACTCCATTCTTCTTCCTCCATAATTTTCACTTTTCTAGATTTTAATTGTAACGACCCGGCCGGTCATTTTAAGAAAATAAGTCTCGTTCGACAGCGTAAGGTCTAGAACAGCTTTATAATATGAGTATCAACTTATGTGCATGGTTAAATTCAGTTACCGGATGATTCGGAGTTGAATTGGAAGAAGGAATCTAGATTTGGGAGTCCAAACGACAAAAATTTGACCAGAACGGGACTTTTGAGTAAACGGCTCCGGAATGGGTTTTGGATGATCTTAACAGCTTTGTATGGTGATTTTGGACTTAAGCGCGCGTCCGGATTCAGATTTGGAGGTCCGTAGGGTAATTTGAGGCATTTCGGCGAAAGTTGGAAAAGTTGAAGTTTGGAAAATGGAGAAGTTTGACCCATAGTTGACTTTTGTGATATCAGGGTTGGAATGTGATTCCGAGAGTTGGAGCAGCTCCGTTGTGTCATTTTGGACTTGTCCGCAAAATTTGCCGTCATTCGGGTTGATTTGATAGGTTTCGGCACGAGTTTTGGAAGTTGGAAGATTTGAAAGTTCCTAAGTTCGATTCGTGGTGTGATTCGTTGTTTCGGCGTTGTTTGATGTGATTTGAGGCCTCGAGCGAGTCTGTATTAGGTTATATGACTTGTTTGTGTGTTTAGACGGGGTCCCGGGGGCCTCGGGTGTGTTCCGGGTAGGCTACGAGTCATTTTCCCCTACTTTTGGACTGCTGATATCTGTCAGTTGGTTTTCTCCTTCGCGTTCGCGTCTACTCCTCCGCGTTCGCGAAGAGTAATTGATAGGTTTTCAATATCTTTGTCTTATGTTTTGATGATCTAACAAACTTAATGTGAAGAACCAGATAGGGAACCTGGCTCACTTGGATTACACTACATCTAACGGATTCCAGCCAAATGTGAACTTGCTACAGCTTCAGGAAAGCTTCAGAAGGTAGGAACCCAAACAAGGACCTGATACTCTTGTGGGTTCCTCACGGCAGTACAAAGTCAATTGGACACAGCTGGAAATGAAGATTCTGCCGCACTGCACTTTTTCCAGCGCCAACTCATTCTCTGATCAACTAAACTACAATGATTCAAGTTACTCAACTCAAGACAATCTGGGCAGTGTGCAAAAGTACCAGATCAGGAACCTGATCCCTTGGTGCTCCCTTGACAGAAGTCCAAGTCAACTATACAGCTGGAACACAACTGCAGAAAGTGACTGTCTGCAACTGTACAAAGAGGAACACAACAGGGACCTGGTCCCTTGGAGTTCTCTGACAAAAGTACAAGTCAACTATACAGCTGGAACGCAATTGAGAGATTGTCCGCAACTGTACAAAGAGGAACACAACAGGGACCTGGTACCTTAGTGTTCTCTAACAGAAGTACAAGTCAACTACAGCTGGAAAGCAATTGCAGAAAATGACTGCCTGCAACAGTGCAGCAGACAGTATAGCAGACAGTGCAGCAGCCACTTTCCATTTCGATTGGACATCACCATTGAGATTGGACATCACTAAGGATGTCTTGTGTAGTATAAACCTTATGCAAGGCATAAAATTCAGGTTCAACACTTGCAAAATCAAAAAAAGGAAAATATTCTCTCAAGTGTTCAAGAACCTCTCTCAAGAACAAAGCTGCTTCAACTTCGAGGACCTTATCCAAGATCGAAGATATCTTAAGTCCTTAGGTTGTTGAGTCTTTGTTATGTGTTCTTCATTGCAACTCCTATCCAGCTTCTTAGAAGCAATGATTAGGTTGAGTCATAAGAAAAATCCTTTGTAATCGGAAGTATTGCAAAGTGGCTTGTGGTGGAAACATCACAAGTTAGTCAAAGCCTTTGTAACCGTAGGGTGACAAAGTGGCTTGTGGTAGAAATACCACAAGTTAGTCAAATTCTTTGTAACTAGGATAGTTATAGAGTGGCTTGTGATGAGAGCATCACAAGTTAGTTGAAGTCTTTGCAATAGAGTATTGTAAAGTGGCTTGTAATAAGGAGATTGCAAGTTAGTGAAGTTAAAAGCCTACAGGTGTAGGTCGTGGTTTTTTGATCCCCTTGTGTGGGATTTTTCCACGTAAAAAACCTCGGCCTTATTTACATTCTGCTTTACTAGCATTCACTGCAGAACCCGATAAAGGACCAGGTATTCTACCATTTGGTGGACTCACACAAACTTAGCACTGTACCAAACTGATATAGGACCAGATCGCTATACAGTTTGGTTCATCAGTACTTTCAGAGGAAACACACAGAGAACCCGGTACTCTATACAGTCTGGTGGACGCACAGTCTCTAACAAGTGGTATCAGAGCAGGTTCTTCCTATCAGGCTAACACCTAGGAAGGATCCTCATGGCTGCTCCACCAACTCTTGAAAGCAGAAAACCAAAGAAGGAAAAGTACAGGGTACTTAAAGCTACTAACAATGATTCGAGTGATGAAGACAGTTACATGGCTTACTTAACCAAAAGGTTTCAGAAGATGGTCAGAAGAAATGGAGAAGTGCTAGAAAGGGACAGCTCTAATAGATCAAAGAACAATGATCTTTGTTACAAATGCGGAAAGGGTGGACACTTCATGAAAAATTGTCCTCTCTTGAAGCAAGAATTCTCCAAGAACTTCAAGAGAAAAAGATCAGCTGAATATGACTCAACCTTTGCATTGATGACTCAGTCAGATGATGATGATGATGAAGACGATGAGGTAAATTTCAGGGATNTGCATAAGGCTACCTTTCTGCCTTCCGAAACTAAGCGTTGTCTCCATCTGCATTTCCTGCATTGCATAAGGCTACCTTTCTGCCTTCTGAGACTAAGTGTTGTCTCCATCCTGCATTCCCTGTATTGCATAAGGCTACCTTTCTGCCTTTCGAGGTTAAGCTCTACCTCCACCTGCATGGCTGAAATACGCCACTTTATCTTTCTTGCATGGCTGAAATATCGCCACCTCACGTCTTGCAATCGGCTGAAATATCGCCAAACTTTACTTAAATTTCTGTCGGCTGAAATATCGCCATTTTACTTTTTACATCGGCTAAAATATCGCCATTTTATTTCGTACCGGCTGAAATATCGCCAAACTTTATTTCAATCTTCTGTCGGTTGAAACTTCGCTAGTTTTATTTTCACATCGGCTGAAACATCGCCTGTTTTGTTTAAATCTTCTGTCGGCTGAAACATCGCCATTTACGTTTTTGAATCGGCTGAAATACCGCCAAACCTTGCATTTCATGGGCTGAAATATCGCCAAATTGTCCAAAGGCGTCATTGTTCGGGGGCATCATCCTCATAGCCCGAGAACACCATGCCATGGCCCGAGGACCCCACTTTATATCTTGCACATCATTATTCAAAGGCATCATGGTTCGGAGGCACCATTATCATGGCCCGAGAACATCATTTCATAGCCTGCGAATCCTTAATTTTGCGCTTCATGGCCCAGGACATCATGGTCTGAGGACGTCATCCCAACCGTCCAAGGACAACATTCACGGTCCAACGGGAACTTGCATCATGTTTAAATTTATGCACGATATATGCTCGTATTGCTTACTTGCAGGTGCACCGGCTATCAACGGCCATCTCAGCAGGAGCGATCCCGCTCCGGTTCCCGCAGCCTATCAGATTTCGAATACATTTTGCTCCCCCCCCAAACGTCGTGTATGTCTTTTAGATCTCCATCGGCATATTCCGTCAATGGTTCCGGAACTACATACGGCCTGATTCCTGTAAACCAGGGATATGTAGGCAGCTCATAAACCAGAGCTCGGTCAAATTCTTTTCAAAACGCCACTTCTGGTCAAAATTGGCCATCATATCTTTACCCGACAACTCTTTCATCCTTCCCGGGTAAAGATGGGCAGCTGTTGATACCCAATTTTTCCCTATGTATTTTTATACCCAAAATACTTCCAAAATAGCATATATGTGCATATATAAGCACACCCAAGAGTTTTGGTATTTTTTTTTATTTTTTTAAAGTTCTTAAAACCAATTTATTGCCTATTTTAATACAACAAAATCCAATAATTATTCCCAAAACTATCATTATTGGTGAATAATTTATTTTATTCTCATATTTACACCAAAATATAATTAAGGTGATTTTTATATATTTTTTACAAATTTGTTTGGTATTTTTAAAGCTAATTGCATATAAATGCAATTATAGCCTATTTTACGATTAATAGTGTTTTATAACTGCAAAATCAGTTCCAGTATTTTTTAATTAATACATATGTATTATTAATTGGTTCAGCATCTTTAATTTTTCTTTTAAAATTATTTTCATTATTTTTTATAAAATAGAAGGGAAAACTGGCTATTTCAATTATAGCCCCAATTCATTTCAATTGTAGCCCCATCTACATTTCAATTTTAGCCTAAAATTGATCCAATTTCAAACCCAAAATTGGACCAGCCCAATCCCACTTAACCCAACCCAATAACCCATTTATCTAACCCGCCCGGATTACCTTTTAATCCAGGCCGTTGATCATTTTGATCAACGGTCCAGATCACCCCTTTCCTTTTTTATTCGCCTAACCCTACCCTAATCCCTCATTCTCTTCTGATAGCCGCCTTTGGATACTCTCCCTCTCCCAAATTCTCTCGAAGGTTCTTCGGAACCCTAATCGTCTCCGACGTTTTCTTCACCGTACTTCCACCGGAATCCATGGCGGTCCTGGCCACGGATGGCCTATACCCACTCACCCTCGCCATTAGACCATGGGTGTTCGAGGTTTTGGAGGCTAACTTCGATGGTTCGCTTTTAGATCTTCTTAGATCTGGCCTCTCCAGCCATGCTCCGGTGTATTTAAGCTCTAAAGCCTGATTCTTGACCCCTCCGACTCGAGATCGGACCTGTTTCCAAGCCTTTCTCATCTCTAGGGTTTTTCCAAGACCCTAAGCTATTCGAGGTTCCTTCTCTGTTTGTTTGCCTAGATCTATGCTAAATCTATGCTATACTTTACATTTTAAGTGATTTCCCCAAGTTTTCCTTTTAAAATCGTTTGAGTTCAATTTAGGGTTTCTTTGATTTTCATGTGTTTCTTCTACTGTGGTTTTCCTACCTTGTCTTTACGAGCTCTTGTACTGTATTTGCATGACTGTCCTCTTATTATGATTTTCATGACTTTCTTCTACTATGAAGAACGTGTCCTTTTTATGACTTCTGCACTTATTTCGTTGTTATTTTTGCCTCACTTACTTGCTTTCATCTCTAGACTTAATTGTTAGTAAAAGCCCTAAAATTTGGGGTTCATTCAAATTCTTGAGGCTACTTGTTACGTGACTTGTTTCTGAACGTATTTCATTTCAAAACCCTAGTCTCTTTGGATCTATTTGAATTCCTGAAGTTGTTTCCTCTACTCACTTATTTTGAATGCATGACACTCCTCTTTGTTTTAAATCCAGCCTCACATGCTTAATGTCTATGCACTCTTATAGGTTAAATTTCCTCCTCGAAATAACCTTTGATTGTGGACTGATTTCGAATCTCTCTGTGTAATTGATTCTTTCCTTTATTGTCTTGATTTCCCTTGTTTCTTGGACTTGTTTGAAATATTTTCTTTTCGACCCTGCCTTTTCTACTCAAGTTGATTGATTCCCTTACCTTGATTATATTGGTATTGGATTCTTATAGACCTTCCCTTGATTGGAGTCTGATGAACCTAGCCTCTATTACCTGCTACGTACCTGTACTATGCTTGAAATACTTCCTTATTAGTCATATTCAGCCTATGTGATTTCTTTCCTTATTTAGCACTTGCATGTTACCGTTTGATTTTAATTCCTTAATTAAAGGAAGTCTTTGATACTGATTTGATTTTAATTCACACTTGTTCCCCTAAATTTTTGCTGAACTGCAATCCTTGCCTTATTTTTGCATGTTTCTCACACTATAAATTCTCTTCTCCCTTCTCTTTGAACACACGAACACAGAATACCATCTGAGTTCACAATTCCCTTTCACTCTCTCTTTCTGATACTCACACTGCTGCGGACTTTGCTCGCTTTCTTCTGCATTTTTTACTTCTATGCCGGTATGTTTCAATTAGTTTATACGCCCCAAGAACAATGTGTTTAATTCTGTCCACATGTTTTCTAGCATATTATAACGTGTTTCCCCTTCTCTTACAGTCCAGCATTTAAATAATCTGTGCAGTTGTTTGTTTGTTGTGAATATGATGCTTATGAATTCCCTTACCCCTTTTACCCCGTTGTATGTGAGTTTATTGTTCAGGGCATAGCAGCACCCCAATATTGCTGTCTATGATCCTGAACTGGGTTCATCGAACTCCTCAACTCAATCAATTCCCACTTCCCATTCTCCCCATTATGTGCTTGAGCCTTGACTTAGGTCTAATAGTGTCCTAATCACTATCCAGACCTTTGTCTGACCATCAAAAGGTCTGCTCCTAACTTGTTCATCTAGCAAGTGGTCAGGGGTGTGCCAGCCTACCTTATGGCTAGGTATGACCACCACTTGTCATGGCCCCTTAATTCCCTTTCACTTTGCACTTACTCCTAGCTATAAGTTCTGCCCCTCTCTTGCAAGCCATGCTTTGGGACCCCTGAGCTCCCTCTGAACTTGGATGCCTGAGGGCTGGCTATTACACACTGCACCATCCTGTTCATAAGGGCATCCTGGGTGTAAGCAATGCCTGGAATCCCTGAGGTTCCCTGAAACTTTGAAACGCCTTGGATAATGAGAAGGCTTTGGAGATCTGGACCCCGGAGTTGGTTAAATACATATTATTGGACATTAGGATTGAATTAGGCTGCTTGGATCTAGCTGTTAGTTTTTGATGTATTTTTATTATTTCAGTTGATTCATTGGGTTGTAATAACTTGTATAGAACTCGGGGAATCTAGTAAAAGGGTGTGGGAGGGGTTTTACTTTCTTGCATCAATAAAGGGTAGATATCATGACTTTAGGACTTTAATTTTTTCATTAGAAATACTGCACATAAGATGGTTCGATGTTTCTGATTCAAGTCACCTAGATACCATGCCTATAGGGTTTAACTTTTAATTATGATATAAGTCATCTAGAAATCCTGCCTATAGGACCTTAACGTTCATGTAATCAGTGCATATAGAAATCATGCCCATAGGGAATGCATATGCATTAGGCAAACTGTAGGATAATTAAATAATTACCTCTTCTTACCAGTTCTTAACAGACTTTTTAAATCAGATATAGATATCATAGGATTCCGCATCAAGTTCGTCCGATTCTTCCTAAGCAATAACGATCTGTTAACTGGTCTCTAATGTCTTAGTGTTTTCATCCTCAATCTTTTGACAAAAAACTCTTTTGAATCAGTATACATTTGAGTTCTTCAAATCAGCACCTCTTATGAAATGGTTTCTTTCTAAAATTTTGCCTAAACATTTTCCAACTTAGTTTTGGTCTTCCTGAAATTGTCTTTAAAACAGTTCTGCAGTTTACTCTTTCCTTAAGTATTTCTGACTCTGGGACTCCTTTTATGGTTTATACTCATGATTCTCTTAAAACTTATTTCTAAACTGACTACAGTCTGTACTTTCCAGCATTAGACTACTTTTCTAGAATCAGTACTTTCTAAATCACTCGCTTAAAATACCTTAAGTTCTGACAATTGGATCCAAGTTGCCTAATGTGGGCTTCCTGTCTAAGCGTATGTATCGAACCAGTCTGCTCGCTGCTTAATTTTTAATTTTAAAGACCAAACCAGTATGTGTAAAGGCATGCTAAACTATATGTTATCTGATTTACGGGGTTTATGTGAGCCTTACCTGTTTGTCTGTTCATTCCCCCTACTTGTTACTTGTTTTTGAATGTCGATTAGAATTTTTGTCCTTTAAACTCCATAAAGGCCCCCGTCCCTTTCTTCCCCTTTTAGGATTAGAAGTCCTAATGCCCCGGGACTGATAGCTTGGGACGGGTAATGGCATGCAATAGGCAAACGATACCATTCCGCGCTCCAATACCTTAACGGGGTGGGAAAGGGTAGACATGGAGATGATGATTACACGATAACACTATGCGTACAATTGAGTTCCAGTGTTGTGCGAATGATTCATGTAATATATAAACCTAGGACCCCCTTCCCTCTTTATTAGTTTAACAATTTTCTGAATCTTAAAAAGCTGTTGCACTTTCGACTTCTGCTTTTCACATAATTTTCAGATTGTCCGCACTAAGTACTTGACTTCTTCCTACTTGCACTTTTAACTAAACTGCTCCCTCTCTAAAATTCAACACTTTTTTTAACCTTTTGTGCTCCTTATTTGTAATAGTTTTCTCGTATTTGCAATGCTTGCTTGTTTACTTGTTTGTTTGCATTCAAAGTCACAATTGTAGCATGGCCGGGAACCACACTAGTGGATCTTGAGGGGTGCCTAACACCTTCCCCTCGAGATAATTTCTAGCCCTTACCCAAACTCTGGTTCTTCATCTCAAATTCTTCCTTAAAGTGTCCTAATGCACTATAATCATTAGGTGGCGACTCTTCAAACTAAAAAACCCAATTCTCGCAAGGGAATAGAGTTGTCCTCTCGAATGGCGTATACCCGATTCCGAACTCCGTTTTGGAAAAAAAAAAGGGGCGTCGACAAATACCATGGATTCTTTCTCACTGAAAGCCTTGCAAGGAAGGGATGTACCCTTTGGAAAATGGAAAGAAGGGGTACATTCTAGGTATGGGGAAGAAAAACAAGGTAGAAGTTCGTGTCTAAGCTGGTGATATGAGCTGCTTGAATGCAGTTAATAATGATTCGAAGACTTGGCATAAAGGATTAGGGGGATACAATTATCTCACTTCTGGAGATATTGATGAAGCAGGACCTGGTCCATGGTCTGTCAAATTCAAAGTTCAAAGAACACAGAGCATGCAATTCCTATGGGAATACTGAGCAGGAGTGAAAAGAGATGCATGATCAGACCTCTCCAGAATCCTACCCCCTATGAGTTGCCGACAGGAAGGAAACCCAAGCTGACTCACCTAAGAACATTTGGGTACAAATGCTATGTTCTCAACAATGGAAAGGATCAGCTTGGTAAAATTGATGCCAAGAGTGATGAAGGAATCCTTCTGGGATACTCCTCTTAAAACAAAATCTACAAGGGTGCAGCAAAAGGTCACAATGTGTGGAAGAAAGTGATCGTAAGCTATTCAACAAGACTCCTGCTTCTGACAAAAGAGGAAACAATGATGATCAAAATAATGAACCACCTTTAGCCCCTGGGGAAGTATCTGATGTTTCAAATGGCAAGGCTGATATGATGAGTGAGATGAAGGAGACAGGTGAAGACAATGCAACGTCTTCTTTCACTTCTCAAGAGGAACCTGGTACTTCCATTACTACCCCTGAAGCAAAAGAAAGAGTTGGAGATGTAGTGCAAGGCACTCTCCAAGTAACTGAACAAGGAGTGCAGGGAAATTCATTTAACTTACCCAGTTTCTCTACCAATCAATCCTCAGTCCCAATTTGGAAACACAAAAAAGCTCCCATTCACTTGATAATATAATCACCCCCTTGATTCTGGAAGATCAAAAAACCAGAAATTCTCTAGCCTTCTCAGCATTTCTATTCCAAAAAGAACCCAGAAAATATCAAGGAAGCCTTGTAGGATGCAAACTGGATTACTGAAATACAAGAAGAACTGCATCAACTTGAAAGAAACAAGGTATGGCACCTGGTACCTAGACCCTCAGACAGAATCATCATAGGACCAGGTGGGTATTCAGGAATGAGCTGGATGAACATGGAAATGCTACAAGGAACAAATCAAGGCTTGTTGTCCAAGGATTCAATCAAGAGGAAAGATTGACAATACATTGTCTTTGAAGAAACAGGGAAGGAACCTGCTCATTGATTAGATTTATGTGGATGACATCATATTTGGAGCTACAGCTAACTCATTATGTGAAAAATTTGCTAACCTCATGGGAAGTAAGTTTGAAATGAGTACGATGGGGGAACTGAATGTCTTCCTGGGTCTTCAAGTGAAGAAGTCCATAAAGGGAACGTGTATCTGTCAGAAATGCATCAAAGAACTTTTGAAAAGGTTTGACATGGAAGCATGGGAATCATTGGATCTCTACTCTACCTTATTGCCAGCAGGCCAGACAGTGTATTCCGTGTGGGATTACATGCAAGGTTCCAATCAAATCCTGAGGAATCTCACTTGAAGACTGCCAAGAGAATTCTGAGATATTTTAAGGGCACACAGAACCTGGTTCTGTACTATCTTTCAGGTGACAGTTTTCAACCTTATTGGTTATGCTAACACTGATTATGCAGGTTATCTGGTGGACAGGAAAAGCACATCTGGAATGGCTCATTTCCTTAGATCATGTTTTATCTCATGGGGTATAAGGAAACAAAAATCAGTAGCATTCTCAACAGCTGAAGCAGAATATGTTGCAGCTGCCAAGTGATGTGCTCATTCACTGTGGATCAAGCGACTATGTGGAAAAGAGTCTTATTTGTATAAGATTTTGTTGCACAGAAGATCAAATTGCAGATCTCTTCACTAAAGCTCTGAGCAGGGAACACTTTGAGAAACAGGATGGCACTGGGGTTACTTAAACCTTATTGAGAACCTGGTTCTACTAACATGACTATGATAGTCACACTAAGGTAAAATTGGCTAAAGTGTTTTCTGACTAGGCCTAACTCACATCTATACCGTTGCAGATAAACATGCATGATGATCATAGAAGCTAAAGGTAAAGTGTTGAACTTCAGAGGAGAGCTGCAAAACCCTATTACAAAACAGGTCAGGAACCTGGTTCCTGCACCACATGTAAGTAGTAATGTGTTTTTCGCATGCTTGTTCAAAGAAAAAGATAGCAAAATTAATTCAACTGCCACATCATCCGACTTTTCAGACCAGCAGTTCTAAACCATTGTCTCTCTTTGTGCCTTTTACCACCTCTCTCACCATGGCCAACGAATAATCGACTTTTTTTATTGCCATCAACATCACTCCCACATCTCCTCCTCCCTTAACACTATCACCGGAAACCCACTTCTTCACTATCCCTGATACTACTGTACCCTTACCGGTTTCCTCCTCATCTCCAGTCTCACTTCCATGTGTTGCAAACCCCACTTCCCCTCCGTTCCTGAATCTCAAGGGGAAGAAACTCCATTCTTAGGGGATGAAACTCTGGTGCTTTTTGAGTCTCCGGTTCATGACACCGTCACAGAAGAACCCGTTGAAGAACCTGATTCTCTTTTAGCTAAAACAAATCAGGTGGTTGTAGAAGAAAGAGGCTTTTAAGTCTGCCTCGTAGAAGAGTAAGCAGAGTATTAACAAAAAAGGGGGTTGATGAAAAGGGGGAAACTGTGGCTGATAAACACATTCCAGTGGTTGAGGTTTATAAAGATGTTGTGGAGGAACCTAGTTCCTTAGTGAAAAGATCTCAAAAGGTTGTGGCTGAGAAAAATTTGTTTAAGGGTGACATTGTGGCTGTTGCAAGCAGGAATGGGAAGGTTATTGAAATATCCAAAAAAAAACAAACAAAAGTGGGAAACTGTGGGAGGACCTGGTTCAATGAAGACCATTCTAAGTGACAGTGGCCTTGGGCAGAAGAGTTAACTCAGAAAAAGTCTTGTGAGGTCGCACGCTTGCCCGATAATCTAGGAGATGGCAAGTATGAGACAAGTTCTGGACTTAGGCAACTAGTGGAGAATCTGCGGGAGAAACTGCTTGAATAACAGTTGTCTGCAACTACCCGCATGGACCTAGCTCTCAAAATCATTGCTGCCGCCTCTTCCCAGCCTCCCTCTTCTAGTGCCCCCTAGGATCCTCTCAGTGGCCAGTTCTCTTTTGCTCTGATAATTTTGTGGCTGTTGTTTCTCTTTTTGTTTGTCTTTTTGTGATGGCATGTTGGATTTCATCGTTGCTGCTCCTGTTGAAACAGTCAAATTTCCTATCAATAAATCAGCTCTTCTTTTGCTTGTACAATGCTTGTTTTCCCTTTTGCTTCTCTTTTCTATCATGATTGTGTGCACATATGTGGCATGAGTTAGCCTTGTTGGACTTCTTTATGCCTTTTTGTCTGACTGTGCCTTTTTGTTGATGCCAAAAGGGGGAAGAATCGAGTGAATCAAGTCAGGGGGAACATATGTTAGTGTCAGGGGGAACATATGCCAGGGTTAGAAGTCAGGGGGAACATATGCAGTTGCTGGTACCTTATCTGGTTAAGTCAAATAATCATCAATGTTCAAAGTTTGTCATCATCAAAAAGGGGAAAATTGATGGGCTTAAAGTCTTTTAAGCTATGTTTTGACGATCTAAGAAACTTTCTGTATGGAACCAGATAAAAGACCAAGAATGATAGCAAAAAGTCAGGGGGAACATATGAGGAAACAAGTGTAAGTAAGGGCATAAAGTCAGGGGGAATCTGTGGTATCCTGTTATCCAATCCGGTTCTCTGAACTCTAACTTCTCGTATTCAATTCTAAGTTTGTCATCATCAAAAAGGGGGAAATTGATAGGTTTTCAATATCTTTGTCTTATGTTTTGATGATCTAACAAACTTAATGTGAAGAACCAGATAGGGAACCTGACTCACTTGGATTACATTGCATCTAACAGATTCCAGCCAAATATGAGCTTGCTACAGCTTAAGGAAAGCTTCAGAAGGTAGGAACCCAAACAAGGACCTGATACTCTTGTGGGTTCCTCACGACAAAACAAAGTCAATTGGACACAACCAGAAATGAAGATTCTACCGCACTGCACTGTTTCCAGCGCAACTCATTCTCTGATCAACTAAAGTGCAATGATTCAAGTTACTCAACTCAAGACAATCTGGGCAGTGTGCAAAAGTACCAGATCAGGAACCTGATCCTTTGGTGCTCCCCTGACAGAAGTCCAAGTCAACTATACAGCTGGAACACAACTGCAGAAAGTGATTGTCCGCAACTATACAAAGAGGAACAAAATAGGGACCTAGTCCCTTGGTGTTCTCTGACAAAAGTTCAAGTCAACTATACAGTTGGAACGCAATTGAGTGATTGTTCGCAACTGTACAAAGAGTAACACAACAGGGACCTGGTCCCTTAGTGTTCTCTGACAGAAGTACAAGTCAACTACAGATAGAAAGCAATTGCAGAAAGTGACTGCCTGCAACAGTGCAATAGACAGTACAGCAGACAGTGCAGCAGCCACTTTCCATTTCGATTGGACATCACCATTGAGATTGGACATCACTAAGGATGTCTTGTGTAGTATAAACCTTATGCAAGGCATAAGATTCAGGTTCAACACTTGCAAAATCAAAAAAAGGATTCTCTCAAGTGTTCAAGAACCTCTCTCAAGAACAAAGCTGCTTCAACTTCAAGGACCTGATCCAAGATCGAAGATATCTTAAGTCCTTAGGTTGTTGAGTCTTTGTTATGTGTTCTTCATTGTAACTCCTATCCAGCTTTCTTAGAAGCATTGATTAGGTTGAGTCATAAGAAAAATCCTTTGTAATCAGAAGTATTGCAAAGTGGCTTTTGGTGGAAACATCACAAGTTAGTCAAAGCCTTTGTAACCGTAGGGTGACAAAGTGGCTTGTGGTAGAAATACCACAAGTTAGTCAAATTCTTTGTAACTAGGATAGTTATAGAGTGGCTTGTGATGAGAGCATCACAAGTTAGTTGAAGTATTTGCAATAGAGTTATTGTAAAGTGGCTTGTAATAGGGAGATTGCAAGTTAGTGAAGTTAAAAGCCTACAGGTGTAGGTCATGGGTTTTTGATCCCCTTGTGTGGTATTTTTTCACGTAAAAAACCTCGGCCTTATTTACATTCTGCTTTACTAGCATTCACTGCAGAACCCGATAAAGACCAGGTACTCTACCATTTGGTGGACTCACATAAACTTAGCACTGTACCAAACTGATATAGGACCAGATCGCTATACAGTTTGGTTCATCAGTACTTTCAGAGGAAACACATAAAGAACCCGGTTCTCTATAGAGTCTGGTGGACGCACAGTCTCTAACAGTAATCTTGGAGGAGGAATTCATTCTTCTTCGCGTTCGCGTTCTACCTCTCGCGTTCGCGAAGGTTTTCCTTTTTCCTTCTTCGCGTTCGCAGCCACTCCATCGCATTTTCCTAGTAGAATTAGGAGCTGGGGGCTGGTGGCTATCTTCTTCGCGTTCGTGTCACTCTTCCCGCGTTTACGAGAGTTTCTGTTCCTTACTCTCCGCGTTCGCGTCCCTTTGCTCGCTTTCGCGATGGACTTTTCTTGGCAGCTTCATTTTCTTCTTCGTGAACGCGATTGTTTTTTCGCGTTCGTGATGCACTAATACCTGGGCGGACAGAATATAATTCCAAAGAGGGTTACACCATTTTTTCATCATATCTTCACTTGTGGAGCTCGTTTTGAGCGATTCTTTGAGGGTTTTTCACACAAATCGATTGGGTAAGTGTTCTTCACCTAGAATTTAATATATTCCACAATTTTATCTTTGTTTTTATCATTTAAATTGTGTTTTCGATTGAGGAAATTGTGAGTTTTTGAAGAAAAATTCTAAAATGAAAAATCGTTATTTGAGGGACCAAATGGTATCGGAATTTGATAATTTTTGTATGGTTGAACTCATATTGGAATGGGTATTCTGATTTTGTAAAATTTGTCGGGTTCCGAGGTGCGAGCCCGGGGGTCTTTTGGACCAATTTTCGAAATTTATTAAAGATTGAGACTTTATGATCCGGAATAGTTTCTTATGTATTTTATTTGTGCTTTGAAGTTATTTTGGTTGGAATTGAGCCGTCCGGAGGTCTTTTCACTCGAGAAGTGCATTTTAGAGTATCGGTATGTCTTCTTTGAGGTAAGTATCTTGCCTAACCTTGTGTGAGGGACTTCCCCTTAGGATTTGAGTCTTCTGTGTTGATTGTAGTTCGTGTACGCGAGGTGACAAGTGCGTACTAGGACTTATTTGTGGGGAACTGGCCTTTTAGGGTTCTTAGGTTCTTATATTCACTATGTACAGACTTATTCTTGATATGACTGCGTTCCTGCTTACTAGTTTCGTCTCTACATGTTTAAATGGAATTTATTGCTTCATGATTCACTCTTATTGCCTAATTGTCATCCTATTTGATTTAACTGAAGAATTTCGTCTCTCCTATTGTCGTGCTACCTTTTCATAACTGCCTGTGTTATTTGAGATTTACTATTATTCCCTCCTATAATGTCAAGTTTTAAGTGAAGCTACGATCACCTTTCCTTAACTGAATTGTCGAATATCCTCGTAACTTTCCAACCTTAAAAGGAGTTTAGATAACATATATCTTTGTTGACTAGCCTTTGTTTGGGACTGCTGGACTCGTGTTGATTTCCTTGTTATTGATTTGTATATTGTGGGGGAGGTTGCTACATGTTAGATTCCCTTTTTGCTGAACACCCTTTATGCCCCTTCTTGTTCCTTACTGTGGTTATTCCTTGTGAACTGTTTCTATAGTTTCCTTGTGATTTAGAGTGTTGGAGTGGATTCACTCGCTGTACTTTGTATTACTATCGTTGTTATTATTGTTCTGGTTGTGTTGGTGCACGAGGTTTCTGTCGTGCGGTTGTTGTTATGGGGTTGCACGAGGTTTATGCCGTGCTATTTTTACTATTGATATATTACACATGCGGTGTGATAAGGCAGGAAAATATATATGTTTATATGTGGGTTGCGCATGTGGAAACACAAGGTGGGAACATTATGATGCACGTGTGGCGAAACAAGGCGGGCACTTATTATGTTATTATTGCACACGTGGCGAGACAAGGTGGGCTATGTCAGGGATTTGATTGTGATACTTGTGATGGCCTGGGGGCATTCTTGCTTTTGATGTTGTGTTATGGTACGTTTACCTGTATGAGTTTTACCTCATGAAAGTTGTGAGAAAACGCCTTATGTGCTGTCCATCCTTTTCATTACACTCTTAGCTGGAATGATCTATGTTAGAACACTTGCACAAGTATACACGTAGTTAAATACTCCTATTGGTTAAGAAGCTCTCCTAATATTGTTGAGTATAAATGTACACCCTCGTTGCTTCTCATATGTGTGAGAGTGGCTCTCGTTAATCAGTAAGTTGTTAGTATGATCATGAGGTGTGAAGAGGCACTGGATGCCAAGTGTTAGGGTTCAGGTATTGAGACTCGTGAGCGGTAATTCTGTTCAAGGTTCGGAACTTCATGGGAATTTGCTAAGACCTGATGTGAAAACTGTCGTAGTTTTGAGTTATTACTTGCCTTTACTTCAATTGTGGTTTAGGATCTTGGTTTGTGTTTCTGCTCACTCTTTTACGTCATTATTACGGTGTTTCCGTTGTCACTTGTTATTTTCTTCCATATTGTGATTGTTGTATTATTAACCATATCGTGTAGCCTTTATATATATACATCATGTTCTGATGTTCTTATGCTTTTAGTTGTATAGTTTATTGGACTAGTAGGTGTCTTGACTGTTCCTCCTCACTACTCCACCGAGGTTAGTCTTGATACTTACTGGGCACCACTGTGGTGTGCTCATGCTACTCTTCTGCACATTTTTTTGTGCAGACCCAGGTATAGTTCGTTTGTAGCTGTGCAGGCCATCGCTGAGGAGACTCAAGGTAAACCTGCTGCTGCATTCGCAGGCTTCGGAGTCACCTTCCTATTTAATATCCACACTGTTGTACTTATTTCCATACAGTTGTGTTTAGAAGTTCTAGCGAAACTCTGTAGAGCTTATGACTTGTACTACCGAGTTTTGGGAATTATAAATTTTGTAGAGATTTCTGCTTCAAGACTGTTAAATTTCATTTATTTTTGTGGTATTTCAGTATGAGTTAGGGTTACCTAGTCCCTAAGACTAGGTGCCATCACGATACCCAAACGGAGGGAAAGTTGGGTCGTGACATCAATGCAGGCTTGGTTCTTTTAGTCAAAGTAGATGGCTCAGCAGACTTTGTTTTTGAAACAGACTTCTTTGAGGAAGTCTTGACTTTCTTAGCTTTTGGAGTCACAACCTCCAAATCTTCTGTCTCCTCTTCATCCCGAAAGACCAGGTCCATCTCATCAATTGCAACTGCCTCAACAGGCTCAACCACATTCTTTTTTCCTTTAGCAGCAACTTTTCTCTAACTTTCTTCTAAGGCCTTTTTCAGTTCAGCTCACTTTGCTTCTTCTGACTCCTTGTAGCTCTTCCTCTTATGGGAGCAGTCTCTACAGGGATAGAAGAGGCAACCTTTCTCTTCTTGTTTGCCCTAGCAGTGCCAGGGAATTTGTCACAACCCAAACTGATGGGCCGCGATGGGCACCCGGTACCTTACTCAACCGAGTACCAATATAATATATCTTTTCGTATCATGCTATCGTAGGTAAATGAGACGGAGAGGTTGCCTTAGGATAACTAGACTAAAACACCTAATACCAACTTATACATAAGATATACGGGCCTATAAGCCCAGAATGATCACTCGTACACTGAACATACGCCGACAAGGCCATATAAACTTTCACTTACATGACATATGTCTACAAGCCTCTAAGACTAAATAAATGTCATAAGGCCGGGACAGGGCCCCGACATACCAATCAATACATGTCTAAGTCATACTTACCAAATAAGCAACTCCGGAGCAAATGGAGCGCACCAACATCTTCCGCTGAGCTGATAGCCTACTTGGAGGACTCTCAACCTGTCTAACGGGACCTGCAGGCATGAAACACGGCGTTCCCAGGCAAAAGGGACGTCAGTACAAATAATGTATCGAGTATGTAAGGAATGAAAATCAATAAATAATAGACATGAGAGAAACATGCAGTAAAAGACTCGACATGTAATTCCGAATAGCTCTGTGAATCCTTTAATATTTAAAATGTCATGCACATGCGTATAAATACCATACCATGTATGGATATATGCGTTCACAACATCATCAAGCCTCTGAGGGCATCCCATCATATCATCTCGGCGACTGTGGGTATATCAGCTGATCCGGTGGTGGTGCGTATATAACGCCATAACCTTTTTCCATATCTGATATATATATATATATATATATATATATATATATATATATATATATATATATATATATATATATATATATATATATATATACACACGCATATATAGCGCTATCTGGTCATGGTTCAATGTAGATGAATGCAATGCATGAGAAATACGTTAATAAAATCTTTCAGAGTGTCATAAGACCATTATGCCTTTGATTAATATCATGAAATAAACTTTATCAACTTATGTATTTTCTGAGACCCATGAACAGATGATAGAATAATATGACACATGGGGAATCAAGAATATAAGCATCTCTAGTATTTCTATGAATAGAGTCATTTAAGGAAACTGTGCATTTGCTCATTTCGTTTGTGTCGTATAGATCATGCCAAAAGAAAGAAGAGATAGCCTTAACATACTTGAGTCGATTCTCTTGACAATCCCTCTAACACACATCTTTTGCGAAGAACACATAACGACGGATCGAAGTAGGGGAAAGTCCGTATGATATTCTTGAGAAAGATTATACTGTACTTCCTTAGAAACCCAAAATCTCACGTTGCTAAGTATTAAGTATTCTTGTATGAGATTTGATTGTAGCAAATCACATGTATAATTTGTATGAAATTATACATGGTTTTGAAAATACACCAGTTTCGGCCATTGTCAAGTTGAGCTTAATTTTGTGCTCAACCGATGCTTATATCTTTTAATATCAAGGGGGTAAGCAAACATTAGTTTGCATGTGTAAAAGTGATTATATGAATGGCAATTACGTTCAGAGGCTAAAGAGGGGGGTGAATCTTGTTGTATGCTCTTATAATATGACACATTTATACATGGTATATGAGTCACTTTATGGACCATAGGTGGAAGCCACGTTGATGCACTAAAGCTTATCCAAATCTTCACCCTTTTTCCTTAATTAACTTATTAATCCCCCACTAATCTAATAACTAACCGATTATTCATATAATTAAGAATTATCTCAAATTACTTTAAAATACTACTCACTTTTTAACATACTTTATACACCTTACTATCGTGGCCATGTGGTACCTTGTATGGTACTAGTCCATAAATACCGAGTATTTTAGCTCGGGCCGTATTTTATCCCAAAATTGCTAAACTTCGACGGAACTCATTTTCTTCGATTAGCTTACCCTCTCACCTTCGCGAATTAACTTATCACTTGTTTGAAATAGCATAATGTTTATAATCTCAAAATAATTCTCATTCCCAAACTTACTCGATTAACTTACGACGAAACCTTAACGTACGAAGATGTGGAATGTAACATCTCATTTCCGAGTTTATATCAATCTACTTATGGCATACTTCTATGTACGAAAACATGGGGTGTAACATCATTCCCCCCTTTGGAACATTCGTCCTCGAATGTTAACTGATGCACTTATCATTCTCATAACCCATAGCTCTTGTGAATGCTTTAATACTCTTCTTGCCATTTAGGCAACTCTTCTTTGAATAAATCCAAAAGCCAGGGCATTCCCCCATTTAGGCCTCTTTCTCGCACCGCGGTTTGTGGTCGGAATTCTTCCAATCTCGTAACTCTTGCTATCTTCTGTCATGCAGCCTGTACGACTTTTCCTTGTATGTGAGCCTATGCGACTCTTCTCTCCTCTTTCCTTTGGCTTTTAGCCAATCTCTAGGCCTTACTTTGCAAACATATACAGAGCTTGATAAAATGTTCCCTCTGAAAGTAGGTATTCTGAAGTTCTTTGCCCGATACTTTGTTGAATTTACGTATATTGTTATACCTTATTTCATAGATCCGCTTATCCATTCGTATGACTTTACTGCATCTAGGTGGGTCATACTATACCATAACTCTTACTTCGATTTATCGTTACTGGGGTCTGTTACCGAACTCCAGGTTACTTTCGTTACTTATCCCATATGTATAAATCTAAGTCCTTTAAGGCTTCCTCATTACTTTTTCATCTTAAGAATGACGGCCTAATCTCACCTCATACTTTGTGACTTTTGTCCATCTACATTGATCCATAATCTACCACTGATGACTTGACCTCTTATGTAACACTGCCACTAGGGCTCACGTCTTATTGGGGAACATTTGAAATGATTAGACTGATCCACCTGGGGGCGATACCATGCTTCCATAACCATATTTCATAGCATCCCAATGTTATTCACCTTACGTGGGTATTTTAATCATGTACCATTCATGAAATCCCCTTTTTTTTCATTACTCAATCGAAGGCCCAAACATCATCCTTTATTTACCACAATTACACCCTTATTCCACTATCAGGGCAGCATTCCATCTCTTCTAAATATTACTAGTCTTAGACTCCTTTGAGTTCATTCAGGCTATATTGAGCTTTCTATAACTTAGAGAAACCATCAGCTCTTTTGTTTCATGGGCTTTATCCCGAGGACATATCCATTCTCATCACCTTCTTATTCGCCATTTCTTATCCTTACTCTTGTCTTCCTAAAACTCTATCGCTTTACCATACTTTAGCTTGGGACTTACACATATCTATTTATACTACTCGCAACCTTCTTTTAACTTGTTTGCGCCATAGATTTCCTTATGTTTATTCTGGAATATCAAGCGAGACATCTCATCGTCTCTAACTCTTCTTTACTCTCTTGGATAGATCTCTCGGTACCTAGAAACCATAGGCTGGAAGATATGCTACTGTCGATATTGCTATTATTCTTGGATACTGAATCCTTGCGCTTCTAGCCTTCTATCCGAAGTATGGACTATTCACAACCTTCTGCATTTGAGTATCTCGTACGTTGTTCACCTTTACCTTAAAGTGTCGCATCCCATCTTCTATCTCTTTCATGACCTCCTTTCCACATATGTATAATTTGTATTCACAACTTGAAGCTCTATTATAATACTTGCACCTCTGGTGTATACACAATCCGGTGAGAGCTTCATACTGGCTTCTTATAAGGCAGTACTTCTTCTAATTGGCTTCCTTGTAGAGCCATTATAGAATATGGCTATTGTATTGTCTCTCTTGTATCTCTAATATTAAGAGTGATTCTGCAATGTTCTTAATCACAATGTCCATAATTTTTTGGGTCCAATAATCAAATTCTTGATTTACTTAGTTGATGTAACTCTTTAGTTTCCTCTTCCTTCTGATTAGCCTTTATGTAGGCTTAAGCTATCTTTCGATCTGCGGCTCATGGCATTTGGTTATTAATTTAGCCTTTCATGGACGCTGAAAACCAAGATACAATCTTCTAATGATTCAATCCTTTGTCTATGATCTGGACCCAATTCCTTCTTTAACTTATACCGGAGTCTTCTACGGTTGATCATTAATTGAATAATTCCTTTCGTTCCATCTCGGCTTTATTCAAACGTAAGAAATTGCTTTCCTGGTCTTTTTTCCCCCTTGTTGCATGCATACTTAGCTTATTTGAGTTCTCACGCATGCCAAAATTTTTGTGCAACTCATATGGTCTCGAATATTACTTTTGGTTTTACTACCAGCTCATTAGCCATGGTAGGTGCCACTTTCTTTTGGAGTGCATATAATTTTGTAGTGAGGCTATTGTTACATGACCATTTTCTTTTTAGGTTACTGTGCTTAGGTTGAAGCTTTCTTCCTTACTTTCTCAACTAGTCTTTCATTGTAGTACTTAGGGAGGACCCTCTTACTCTTGTAAAGCTGCGAGCTTATTACGTCGTATACTCGACGGATTTTTTTTTTGATGTCCTTCCTCGCCTATAATTATCCGCAATTACTTACCACCACGCCCTTGTGCTTGTAGGGTTGCTTTCGAACTGATATTTCGATTGTCTTCCCAGTGGCATTCTCTTTTATTTCTGTAATACTCATACGGTACCCTTTTAACTTCCACAACTCTTATATGAATATATCTCAAGTATTAAAATGTTATAACTGCAAGACTGAATTCCCCATGTTAGGGTCCCTATGTTTATCTTGCATTTGATCTATCGATTTGTCTTTATCCTCTTGTCTAGCCATAACTGGGCTCTTCTTGAATCAACTACTAACTACTCGTTGGCCCATTCTCATATCAATATTCCGAGTAATCTTTCTTGGGTTATTCCTTTTGTCTTAACTTACCTCTCGCACTGGCTCCTTATTTATCAAAAACATCCCGGGCTGGAGCCCTTACTTCCTTTAATTGACGTCGTGCTTGCATAATGTTCTGGAATGGTAGCATATATGTGGGATTTGAATAAGTGCAATCTCATCCCTTTTATTTTTTTATCGCATTATTCCTTTACTACTCTATAGTTACTAGAACCACTTAATTAAGACTTAATGCCACATCACTCCATATTCCCCCCTTTAGGGGAGTACTAATATTTAGCACTATGGCGATCTACCTGTAGATGTTTTACCTCTTCATCTTTGGCATCTTCTCACATCATCGATGACCCTTACTCGCCTTGCGGTAATCCTTCTGTACCAAAGATAATAAAATTCCTTACTCACGAGGGTGACACTTAGCGTAACTGGCACATACAGTCCATTAAGCTTAACTTTGCTTACATTGCTTGCTTTAGCGAAACGTCTTCCTGAATGACCATTCTCTGAATTTCCCATGAATCTTCTTCTGTTGTCCATTTTATTATCGCCAGAACAAAATCTGAAATTCTCATGATGTCGACCATTATCAAATCACTCGGTCCCTAATTCATGTTTAGTTTATCTTGTTCACCAACCCATACTGATTTCTATTATTCTGGGGTCTAACTTTTCCTTCTGGTAGTCGTGTTAGAGTCACGAACTTATTTCTCAAAATAAGGATATGGCTTTATGGCCTATAGTCTTTTGTTGTCTCAAGCCTGTCACCTCTCGTCTTTTCTTTCACTTGACAATAGACTCTGTAATACTGTCATCTTTTTTAACTACCGTTGTCATCCATGCATCACATTTTACTCATAATGCTTCATTAATTCTCTTCTTATTCCCCTGCTAATATTTATGTCTATCACTTTATTCTGAAAACTCCAACAAGACATTATTTTGATTTTAGCTCCACTTGCTCCATCCACCGGCCTTCGGGTTGCCTGACATTCTCTCTCTGCTAGGGATGGGAGCCTCCCTAAGATAATATTTATCCCTTCCAGGTTTTTAGTGCCTATCTTTGTAGTACTCATATCTAGCTATACTATTTTAGAGTGCACCATCTGGGTGTCTCACAAGGAGATCTATTATCATATTTGCAATATCCTTCGGAAATGTCAACTAACACAAACAATCCATTCACCATTTTGGGTTACTCTTACCCCAGCCGGATCCTGATATCCCGTCCTCAACTACACCTGTCAGCCCCCATAGGGCATAACTAAAATGGGCGTGATCAATTGTATATATCTCCGTTACTATAAAAAGTAACTCAGAATGCTTATATCTCTTTTCCTGAATTGTAGATAATGATCATCTTCACTAACTAGGTCCCCCGTTCCCTTCTTCACTTTGCTTCTTTTACTTGTTAAAACTTGTATCTATCGTCTGAATCTCTTAGCTTTTCACCATATGGGTGGATAGATATTCTTGCCTTAAGGCTCCTTGTCAAGAAGCTCATACACTCCTGATCTACTAAAGACCTTACATTTACTCATCATAAGCATGATGCAAAAATCGAGTTCCTCTAGCTCAGCTCTTCCACAGCCATATCTCTTACCAACCGTCTTTCTGGATGTAGGCATCGTCGTGTTATGAATAAGAGAGAGTTTAGAAAATTGAGTTCTAACAACTGAGCTCTACCACATGATCTAGAGTAAGAAGAAAGAGTGACAGTCCTAAATGCCTCGTAGCCTCCTACTCATAAGTGTGGTGCACAACACACCCATAAACAAGACTCTACTAGACACAGCTTGTAGACTCCCTAGGACAGAACTACTTTGATGCCACTTTTGTCACGACCCAAATCGATGGGCCACAACGGGCACCCGGTACCTTACTCAACCGAGTACCAACATAATGTATCTTTTCGTATCATGCTATCATAGGTAAATGAGACGGAGAGGCTACCGTAGGATAACTAGAATAAAACACGTAATATCAACTTATACATAAGATATACGGGCCTATAAGCCCAAAATGATCACTCGTACACTGAACATAGGCCGACAAGGCTATACAAACTTTCACGTACATGACACATATCTACAAGCCTCTAAGAGTACATAAATATCATAAGGTTGAGACAGGGCCCCGACATACCAATCAATACATGTCTAAGTCATACTAACCAAATAAGTAACTCCAGAGCAAATGGAGCGCATCAACATCTTCCGCTGAGCTGATAGCCTACTTGGAGGACTCTCAACCTGTCTATCGGGACCTGCGGGCATGAAACGCAGCATCCCCAGGCAAAAGGGACGTCAGTACAAATAATGTACCGAGTATGTAAGGAATTAAATCAGTAAATAATAGACATGAGAGAAACATGGAGTAAAAGACTCGACATGTAATTCCGAATAGCTCTGTGAATCCTTTAATATTTAAAACGTCATGTATATACGTATAAATACCATACCATGCATGGGTATATGCGTTCATAACATCATCAAGCCTCTGAGGGCATCCCATCATATCATCTCGGCGACTGTGGGCAAATCATCAACGTATATCAGCTGATCCGGTGGTGGTGCGTATATAACGCCATAACCGTTTCCCATATATATATATATATATATATATATATATATATATATATATATATNGGCATCCCATCATATCATCTCGGCCACTATGGGAAAAATTATCAACGTATACCAGCTGATCAGGTGGTGGTGCATATATATATATATATATATATAACGCCATTTGGTCATAGGTCAATGTACATGAATGCAATGCATGAGAAGTGCGTCAATAAAATCTTTCGGAGTGTCATAAGACCATTATGCCTTTGATTAATATCATGAAATAAACTTTATCAACTTATGTATTTACCGAGACCCATGAACAGATGATAGAATAATATGACACATGGGGAATCAAGAACATAAGCATCTCTAGTATTTCTATGAATAGCGTCATTCATGGAAATTGTGCATTTGCTCGTTTTGTTTGTGTCGTATAGATCATGCCAAAAGAAATAAGAGATAGACTTAACATACCTGAGTCGATTCTCTTGACAATCCCTCAAACACACATCTTTTGCGAAGAACACATAACGGCAGATCGAAGTAGGGGAAAATTCGTATGATATTCTTGAGAAAGATTGCACCGTAATTCCTTAGAAACCCAAAATCTCATGTTGCTAAGTATTAAGTATTCTTGTATGAGATTTGATTGTAGCAAATCACATGTATAATTTGTATGAAATTATACACGGTTTTGAAAATACACCAGTTTCGGCCATTGTCAAGTTGAGCTTAATTTTGTGCTCAACCGATGCTTATATCTTTTAATATCAAGGGGGCAAGCAAACATTAGTTTGCATGTGTTAAAGTCATTATCTGAATGGCAATTACGTTCAGAGGCTAAAGAGGGGGTGGATCTTGTTGCATGCTCTTATAATATGACACATTTATACATGGTATATGAGTCACTTTATGGACCATAGGTGGCAGCCACGTTGATGCACTAGAGCCTATCCAAATTTTCACCCCTTTCCCTTAATCAACTTACTGATCTCCCACTAATTTAATAATTAACCAATTACCCATATAATTAAGAATTATTTCAAATTACTTTAAAATACTACTCACTTTTTAACATACTTTATACACCTTATTATCGTGGCCATGTGGTACCTTGTATGGTACTAGTCCATAAATACAGAGTATTTTAGCTCGGCCGTATTTTTTTTCCAAAATTGCTAAACTTTGACGGAACTCATTTTCTTCGATTTGCTTACCCTCTCACCTTCGCGAATTAATTTATCACTTGTTTGAAAAGCATAATGTTTATAATCTCAAAATAATTCTCATTCCCAAACTTACGTCGATTAACTTACAACGAAACCTTAACGTACGAAGATGCGGAATGTAACATCTCATTTGCGAGCTTATATCAATCTACTTATGGCGTACTTCCATGTACGAAAACATGGGGTAACAGATTTCACTCCTGAACTTCCTTTCTTCTAGGGATTGTAACTGTTAGTCAACCTTTTCAGTAGGTCTGCGAGTGTTTCCTGTTCAGATGGAACAGGTTCTTCAACATCCTTCCCTAATTGAACTAACCCCTCAGCAGTTTCTCCAGAGTCACTTCCCCCTATTTCTCTCACACTCTCTTCTTCTCCAGCAGATTCCTCACTCCAAACTACCACAGCACCTGATTCTTTAGTTAAACCAACAGGAGTGGGTGAAGATTCAGCCACTCCTTTTCCCATTCCCCTCACAGCACTTCGAGCACCCTCTCTCTCTTTTTCTTTTCTCTTTTTATTTTTACCACCCACCTTTCCAGACTCAGTAGTTTCAACACCTGCCATAGATCCTACCAGAACAAACCTAGTCTCCGAATTCGTAGCAACCTCAGAAATAGTTTCAAGAGTAACTTTAGGGCCAGACGTTACCTGCTCTGTCTTAGAAGAAATATTTTCTTCCCCCTCAGTTGCATACTTGAATGACTCATCAGATTTTTGGGGTTCTTCTTCCTACCTGCTTTTAATTTTTTATTTATTTTCTTGATTTTTTCTCCACCAGCGACAACCTTGCGAGCCAGCATTTTTACCCTTCCTTTCTTAGAGATGGGAGTAGTTGAAGGTGTATCAGATGGTGTGGGTGAGGTTTTCTTGGGTGGTGATGAGGGATTCTCAGAGGTGTTAGCCATTCCTGTGTCTGGGTATAAGAAAAGAGTTTGAGTGTGTTTGGAAGATGAGAGAAGATGGAGAGTATTTTGACGGCTTGAAAAATTTGAGTGAAGAAGACACTAATCCTAATCAATTTAAAGAAGAGTGTTTAATTGGGTAACGATAGTCTTTCATAAGTCTAATCCAACTGAATTTCTGTTTGAAAAGACGTTGAAGAGTGTCCCTAGAATCTAGGCACTTAATGCGGTCTAGGACTCCTTTTGAACGAAACTGGTTCATTTTGTAACGGATAAGTTCAAAAGGGGTTTGGGATTGAATGGGACTCTTCTCTTAATCATGATCCAAATATAATTGTTTCAAACTATGCAGAGTGGAGAATACGTACCAACTAATTTTGATGAACCAGGTTCTTCACTGAAAAATCTCTTTTGGAAGTCTGAGTTTTCTAAGAAAATAGAGATAATATCATTAAAGATTAATGAGTCATATTAGCACATGGCACAAGAGTATACATATGAAAGTATGAGACTAAGCAAAATCTAATCTAATTATATACAAAAATTCACAATTGTCTAACCAATTTTTTAGTTAGAACTGGTTCCTTTTAGGTGATTTAATCATCCCTAATTCTAACCTGTTCCTTTCAAAGTGATCTCTACTTGGTGATTTTATGAAGATGTCAGCTATTTGCTTGTCAGTAGCACAAAATCCCACAGTGATCAAACCATTCTCAGTGTTGTCCCTAAAAAGTGATGCCTAACATCTATGTGCTTAGTTCTCTTATGATGAACCAGGTTCTTGGTCATACTAATGTCACTAGTGTTATCACAGAATATAGGGATACAACCTACATCAATTCCAAAATCCATTAATTGTTGTTTGATTCACAACAATTGAGCACAACATGAGGCAGCAGCAACATACTCTGCTTCAGCAGTAGATAAGGCCACAAAATTTGGTTTTTGGTAGCCCAAGACATAATACATGAGCCAAGAAAGTGTGCCATCCCTGAGGTGCTCTATCTATCCACAAGAAAACCTGCATAATCAGCATCAGTATATCCCACTAGGTTGAAATTACTACCTTTTGGATACCATAGACAAAGGTCAGTGGTGCCTTCCAAGTATCTCAAGATTCTCTTGACAACAGTCAAGTGAGACTCCTTTGAATTTGCCTGAAATCGAGCACAAAGGCCTACACTAAAAACAATGTCAGTATATAAAGAACCAATCATTTCCCTATACCAATTTTGTGGCTGTTGCAATAGGAGTGTCAGTTTCTTTGGAATCTTCCATTTTAAACCTTTTAAGCAACTCTTTTACATACTTCTGCTGATGGATCATAGTTCCATTTGAATTTTGTTTAATCTGCAAGCCTAAAAAGAAATCAAGCGCACCCATCATACTCATTTCAAATTCACTCCCCATTAGTTTAGCAAATTCTTTACTTAGCTTATCAGCAGTTGCTCCAAAGATTATATCATCAACGTATATCTGAACTACCAAGAGATCTTTACCTTTTTCCTTCAAAAATAAAGTGTTGTCAATTTTACCTCTCTTGTAGCCATGCTCAAGCAGGAACTTTGATAATCTTTCATACCATGCTCTTGGAGCCTGCTTGAGCCCATAAAGTGCCTTGTCAAGCTTGTAAACATGATCAGGACATTCCTTGCTTTCAAAGCCCGGAGGTTGCTTAACAAACACTTCTTCCTTTAGATAGCCATTAAGGAAGGCACTCTTGACATCCATCTAATGTAGAGTGAATTCCATGTAAGCAGCAAAGTCTATAAGGAGTTTAATTGCTTCCAATCTTGCAACTGGAGCAAAGGTCTCATCATAGTCTATGCCCTCCTCTTGACTATATCCTTGAACCACCAATCGTTCCTTGTTCCTTGTAACTGTTCCATATTCATAAAGTTTGTTTCTGAAGGCCCATTTAGTGCCAATTACTGATCTGTCCTTGGGTCTTGGTACCAGATGCCAAAATTGACTTCTCTCAAATTGGTTGAGTTCATCTTGCATTGCATTCACCCAGTCTGCATCCTGCAAAGCCTCAGCAACTTTTATAGGTTCAATAAGAGATAGAAAAGCATCAAAAGCACAAAGATTCTTCAAAGAAGATCTAGTTTTGATTATAGAGGTTGGATCAGTAATTATGTTCTCAATGGGATGAGAACTTTGGTACTTATAAGGTTTCACAACCAGCTGGTTTCCTATAGAAATTTGGTACCTATATGTTCCTTCAATATTTTGTTGCTGAGAAACAGGTTCATGGACAGGTTCCCTCGAGGTTTGAGGATCAGTTCCTCTTTGTTCAATTCCCCTGTCAGGTTGGCCTGGGTAGAAGAACCTATTCCTTCCTCTGGTGCAGCTTCAGTCTGGGCTGTGGTTTCATTTGAATTTCTTACCAGCCCAATTGCTTCATTTTCATGTTCCCGTCTCTCATAAAGAATGTTAGTTTCATCAAAAACCACATGTACACTTTCTTCTATACACATAGTTCTTTTGTTAAAGATCTTATAAGCTTTTACTATGTGAAGAATATCCCAAGAATACTCTCTCATCATTTCTGGGATCAAACTTACCTTGGGAATCTTTACCATTGTTGTGCACAAAGCACTTGCATCCAAATGCCCTAAGATGAGATATATTTGGCTTTCTCCCTTTAAGTAACTCATATGGAGTCTTCTCACCAAGAGGTCTAGCCATGCACCAATTTATGATGTAACATGCAGTGTTCACAGCTTCTGCCCAGAAACTATGGGGCAGTTTACTAGAAAGAAGCATAGTCCTAGCCATTTCTTCCAATGTCCTATTCTTTCTTTCAGCTACTCCATTTTGTTGCGGAGTCCTAGGAGAAGAAAAATTATGATCTATGCCATGCTCATCACAAAATTCAGCAAATTTAGCATTTTCAAATTTAGTACCATGATTAGACCTAATTGATGTAAGTTGATTACCTAGTTGTTTTTTAGTTTTTCTAACAAAAGAAGTGAACATGTCAAATGTTTCATCTTTAGATGTTAGAAACAGCGCCCAAGTAAACCTAGATCAACACCATAACATATCTCTTACCACCTCTCCTCAAGGTTCTCATTGGTCCACAAAGATCTATATGGACTAGTTCCATCGTTCTGGTGGTACTTACCATTTTCTTGCTTTTGAAAGAGGATCTTACCTACTTCCCCCTTGCACAAGTCTCACAAACTTTATCTTCCTTGAACTTAATGTTAGGCAATCCTATCACCAATTCCTTGGAGACTAGTTCGTTGAGTTGACTTAGACTGACATGTCCAAGTCTTTTGTACGATGGGGGGGATCATTATCCAACACACTTAAGCATGTGAGTTCATTATCTGAGAGTGTGGACAGATCCACAATATATATATTGTTCACTCTTTTTTCCTGCAAAAATATCTTGCCAATGATAAGATTAATCACAAAGTATTTTGTAGAGGTGAATGCAACCATGTTACCTCTATCACACAGTTGTAATACACTTATTAGACTGTATTTCAGTCCATCAATCAGGTAGGCATTCTCAATAGAGTGAGAATCAGTCTTACCTACCTTGCCAACCCCAATGATCTCATCTTTCTTCGCATTTCCGAAAGAGACATTACCTCCATTAAGGTCCTCAAATGAAAGGAACTGCTTCTTGCTTCCTATCATATGCTTTGAGCAGCCGCTATCCATGTACCATATTTGACTGCTCTCCTTCATTTCGACATGCAAAAGAAAATCAGGGGTTAGTCTTAGGAACCCAAACTAGTTTGGGTCCCTTTCTATAGGCAAAAGGATGAATCAATTTCTTTTTAGCCCAACTTTGCAGCATATTTTTCCACTGAACAAATTCTTTGCTCTTTTGACTTGCCTTTTCTTTTGCAGTGCATTCATTTTTATAGTATCACTTTTACCACAATATGTGCAAATTTTATTCTCAGGAAGTGTAAGGTACTTGTGTGAGCACGTGATTTTTGCCCTAAGCAAACTATTCCAAAAGTTTCAAATAATTGATTTCTTTATTATTTTACAATTTTTGTGAATTTTTGTTAAATCTTTGTGTTAATTGGTTGCATTTTTATTCATATGAAAATACAAAAAAAGTATGCATTTGCATTTAGGGATTTAATTTCACAATTTTAGGATTAATTAGGTATTAATTAGTTTTAGAACAAAATTTAAAGGAAATTGCAAAAAAAATATAGTTCTTTGCACTTTTAATTGTTAATTGTTGCATTTATCTTTAAATAGAGTTTTAAATAATTTTAGGAGTTAAATAGTTTAATTAGGTCTTTGTTTTGTTTTAGCATTTTATAAAATCAGAAAAAATAAATAAATACAAAGGAAACAAAAAAAAAGAGTAAAAATAAAATAAAAGAATGGTCTTAATAAAAGACCAAATTTTGGGGCCAAAATCCAATTTTTTAAGCCCAAAAATCACTTAAAATCGGACCAAACCACAAGCCCAACAACCCTGCCCGGTCCAATTGCCCCATATTCAAAACGACGCCGTTTGGTGGGTTTCAATCAGGACCGTCTAGGTTTCTTGATCGGACGGTCCTGAAGCTCACATCACTTAATATATATATGTCCAAACACACCCCCCTACCCCCTCACCACTCCTCTCTCACCCCCCCTCCTCAGAGACCCAAATAAACGCCGGCCACCGCCCTCCGCCCTGAGCCACCGCATACCACCGTCCCTCCGCCGTCCGCCGCCGGCCGAAAATCGTCGCCGCCGGCGGCGATGCTCCGATCAACCCCAAAATACACCACCAAACTCGTCTTCCTCTCCTCTTTCCAACCCCCATAACCATTCCCCTCGAATCGTAGCCATATGTCTCGAATATTAGATCGAAATTTTCGGCCAAAATACAACCTTGTCCAAACCGGCCCAACTTCACACCCCACAGTCTCCATGACCCCCTCTATCCAACCCCCAAAACCCCGTCCCAAAAATCTTGCCGGAACTGCTCGAATCTTCGGCCAAAGTTCCGGTCAGAACCCTAATTCACCTAATCGACCCCAAATTTGTACNGTTTTGTTTTAGCATTTTATAAAATCAGAAAAAATAAATAAATACAAAGGAAACAAAAAAAAGAGTAAAAATAAAATAAAAGAACGGTCTTAATAAAAGACCAAATTTTGGGGCCAAAATCCAATTTTTTAAGCCCAAAAGTCACTTAAAATCGGACCAAACCACAAGCCCAACAACCCTGCCCGGTCCAATTGCCCCATATTCAAAACGACGTCGTTTTGTGGGTTTCAATCAGGACTGTCTAGGTTTCTTGATCGGACGGTCCTGAAGCTCACATCACTTAATATATAATTGTTCAAACGATACCCCCCCCCAGAACCCCCCTACCCTCACCGTCTCTCAAACCCTAACCCTGTAACACCACCACCGCCCACTGTCACCCCACCATCTACCATCGTCCCTCCGCCGTCCGCCGCCGGCCGGAAATCGTCGTCGCCGGCAGCGAAGCTCCAAATGGCCCCAAAATTTCACCACAAACTCATCTTCCCCTCCTCTTTCCAACCCCCAACATAATTTCCCTCAAATCCCGGCCAAACGTCTCGAATATTAGATCGAAATTTTCGGCCAAAATACAACCTTGTCCAAACCGGCCCATATTCACACCCCACAGTCTCCATGACCCCCTCTATCCAACCCCCAAAACCCCGTCCCAAAAATCTTGCCGGAACTGCTCGAATCTTCGGCCAAAGTTCCGGTCAGAACCCTAATTCACCTAATCGACCCCAAATTTGTACCACACGACCCCCTCACCTCCCTCGTGCCAAGTCTGTCACTGGAAGCATTCAAATGTCGCTGGAAATCAGTAAAGGCCACAGAACCCTAGAATTAGTCAGATAAGTTTTCCATTTTTACTATTTCTTTCTTTCTTTCTTTTTGATTTTATATGTGTTTTGTTTCGCCTTGCATTTATTTGTTTGTGTTTAGTTCAATTTTTTCAGATTTTATTAATTTAGTCTTCGATTTTTCTGTTTTGGTTAGTTTTAGTATTAGTATAGTTATAATTAGTCCAATCATTAATTGATAAATAGTGTGGTATTTAGTTTGAACACATGATTATTAGTTTTTGTAATATGTTTTTGCTAGACTCTAGTATCGATTTTTGTTTTAGATATTCATTTGGTTCTGTGTTAATATTTTGTTAGTTTAGATTAGTTTAGTTGTTGATTGATCTTTGATTCAGTATTTGGTCCATTAATTCAGACTTTGGTTATAGCTGATAATTATAATTTTGGGTAAAAGGGACTGGGGTTTAGTACAGGTTAGTAATTTCAGAATAAATAAAAGGGTAATTTAGGCATAGAAAAGGGTAGTTTTATTAGGAATAGTAATTTTTAAAATAGGGAAGGGATAGTATAGGAATTGTAATGGGTATAGGACTTTCTAGAATAGACTTTAGTATAGTTTTCAATAAAATAGGTGTTGTTACTTGGGTAACAAGTTTAAAAATAAGGGACTAAAAGCTGAAAATGAGAAGGACTAAAAAGAAAACTAAAAATCTGAAGGAAGCCTTAGGCTTTGCCTATAAAAGGCACACCCATTGCCTTGTTTAACAAGTTTTACACCTCTGAAAATTCCCAAAACTTTCCAGCTTATAATTTTCCACAAAAAGATCTAGAAACCTTCTTCAGATCTTAATCTCTGAAAAAAAAATCCAAAAAAAAAAACAAATGAAAATACAGTAAAAAATCCCAAAATATATTGTTACATTGAAGTTTTCTTTAGCTTAGTTAGTTAATCTGAATTCCTAGCGTCCTAGATTCAATTGCAAGTCACTTTGGGATCCATTCAGGTTATTTTGGTTATTCATAGTTGCTGAAGATATTCTGGGGGTTGCTGAGTCCAATTTCCAGTTTATTTGAGTGTATTCAAGTCATTTATGGTTGATTGCTTAGTTTCAACTGATTTCAAACTTTTCCTGGGTTGTTGAATGCATTTCTGGGCTGTTATATGATCTCTACTAGAACTGCTGCTGACCTTCTTCTTCTTCTCTTTGTCTCATCATAATTCCAGGTATTTTCTCTAACTCAAGTTGATCCAGAAATACGAATCCACATGTACGAACGGTCCTGGAGTTTAAATGATGAAGAATGCTAGATTTTCATATTGAAATACAGATGTTATTGGCCTTTTACAATAGTTGTGATATTCATTCAATTAATATTGGCCTGTAATTAAACTGGACTGCAGTAAACTGTGGAATTTTGGATTTGTATTAAGTCATCTAAAACCAGGAGCCTTAGTGTAGTGTAGTTTAGTTTCGAATGCTAGTTTACTTAAATTTGCAAATCAATATATGTATGTTTTGAGTTGGCTGTTTAAGGAGTTCAGTATATATATGTTTTAATGTTGACATCAATGAATTATGTTTTAAAAGATGAAGGTTCTGCATTACCTCAACATAGGTGTTAATTATGGCATGCTTAGTTCCTTGAAGTTCTGATATTGAGTAAAACTAAAACCAGCCAATGATTGAAGGATTAAGGCTCAACAGCCTCTTTGTATTTAATTTAAGCTTCAGATTAACCAATGCACCACCTCAGTTCTATTTCTGGATTACACCTTGTTTGGGCTTTGGCAAAGACCTAAGGTTGGGCGGTTGTTGGATCAGCAGAGTTCAAGCCCAAGTTTGTTACGCCAAGTCCACGTCTGGGTAGTATTTTAGGCATTAAACCTGTATTGGGCCAAGTTTGAAGGCCCAAAAATGCTGAAATCAAAATCCTGTAAATTATATTAGGAATATGGGGATTGATTTGCAAATATAAATTTAGGTTCTCATGTTAGGTAACGGGTTCAAATTAGGAGGGTTTCCCCTTTTGTTTGAATTCGGACTTGAACCCGAGACCCGAATTTATAGTGTAAATTAATTAGGCCCTTATAGAGACAAAAAATAAATAGAAAATCGTAGTTCGCTTTAGTTTGGCCTCTAAATAATAAAGTGAGATGCACCTCGCCGAACAAAATGCATAAATTTCGAGGCCCTCATTAAATACTTTATTAAAATATTTTAGAAATTCGGGACATGCCATTTAGCGAATTTTCATGGCTTCCCGCAAAGTTAATAAGGCGCTAGCCACTTTAGGCACGCTTTTAATAATTTTACTTTCCTAAACTCGGGTGCGCATTTCATGCAACCCAAGTCCAAATCCCAAAACGTTGAATAAGAGGTGTTTAGGATCCGGGTGCATTTCATGTGACGTGATCCAAAAACACGCTCTTAAACGGCGTTCACTTTCGTAAA
>NW_017674191.1:81668-93976 GCF_001879085.1 Nicotiana attenuata
GCAGTGTTAGGACTAAGTGAGGGTGACCATTTGTTTTGAAAAACCCCAATGCCCAAATAGTACCGAAATGCTGCCGGATTTGTGAAAAATGAAAAAAAAAGAAAAAAAGAAAAATATTTGAAAAAAAAAGAAGGAAGAAAATTGTTGTTCAAAAATACATTTTTTGATTTTGGCAAATCTGCCCGAACTACGCCGGTTTGATTCTCACCGGATGTGAGATACGTAGGCAACCCTCATCGGGTCCAACCCTTCCTTTTTCAAAAATAACCAAAAATGCCAATTTTGTGTCATAAATAAGTCGGGTGATGCCATTCTTGTTTAAATAAGCCGAATGTCCCCAAAAGGACGCCGGAAGGCCGTTTTGCAAGAATAGCCACCTTGAGTCATTTTTAAATGGTTTGCGGGCATAGCCTTAAAATCTTCCTCCCAGAAGTGCTGAAAGGCCATATTTGCAAATCCAAGTCCTTATTTTCTGAATAAAGAATTTTTGCACAAATAGCCATTTTTCAAAATAAATCATTAAGTTCCCCTAAATAATGTGCAGGATGAATTCAAGTGACATCGAAACCTTCTCAGTCCTGAGCGAGATCCCTTTGAAACTCCATATGTGGTGGCATGACTTGGGAAAAGGAAGCAGGGATACTGTGGTTAAAAGCCTGGGCGGTCTTGTAGATTTATTGAAAATCAGACCAAGGAAGGATGTCATTGAGGCACTGATACCATTTTGGGACCCGACCCGTAATGTATTCCGGTTTTCAGATTTTGAACTCACACCCACATTGGAAGAAATTGCCGGATATGCTGGTCTCAACGAGAACTTCCGCGGTAGATACCCTTTGGCCCCACGACCGATAACTCTTCATCGGTTTTTGGACTTGTTAAACATCAGTCGGGATATTCAGGACCCGCATCTGGCGGAAGGGTGTTTTACACTACACTTCCTATATCACCGGTATGGTAACCCCAAAGGTTTTGAGTAATCCAATACAGGATTAACACATGCTGGAAATAAGGACAAGTGGGAAGCCCGACGGGGATTAGCCTTCATGGTGGCCTTTTTGGGAGTGGTAATTTGTCCTAGAAATGATGGTCACATAGACCTTGGCCTAGTAGGAATGCTAGATGTTGCCATGAAGAAACCTACTAGCACAGTGGTTCCCTTGATTGTTGCAGAAATATACCGAGCTCTGACCAAATGTCGAGAAAGGGAGAAATTCTTTCAAGGCTGCAATTTGCTCTTGCAGTTATGGATACAGGAACATCTCTGTCTCCGCACAGGATATATGAACTACGGCTTAACCGGGTTGAGTTGTATTGCAGAATTCAAGACCCGCATTACAGGTATTGAGTTCCCGGAGGGTACTGAGGCCTGGTCGTCATGTTTAAGATCCCTCACTGCAGATAAAGTGGAATGGGCTTATGGATGGCTTCCTCCTACTGAAGCTGTATATACGTCAGCAGAGGTCCCTTATATTCTTTTGATGGGTATTCGAAGCATTCAGCCCTATGCTCCTTACCGTGTTTTGCGACAATTTGGAAGATTCCAGACGGTGCACAGCGATGAAAACCTGAGTGGGCAAGTCATTGAGTTGGGCCCAAAAGCTGCATTCCCTGAAGGTCGCATCCGAAAGATATGGAACGAGTGCAGGTACCTTGAGCCTAAAACTATAGTACAGGACCGCGCCAGAGGTGAGATAGATCCCAAATACTTGGTTTGGTTCGGTAAAAGGTTTCAAATCCCCGAGAGACCTGCCAAAAGGCCACACGTGCAACAATTAACAAGCGAGGCTCAGGCGCAGTGGGATTGGTTGGCTAAAGAAAAGGAGTACAGAGCTCGAATTGGAGCATTGGAAAAGCAGGTTCAGGAGCTTCGGTTCGAAAACAGCTTGCAAGCCGCAGCTGATGAAGGTGATAAAAAGCAATTGGCCCAGGAGAATGAAGCTCTCAAGGCCCAAATTCAACAACTGAAATTAGATGCAAGGAATCGAGAAAGAAGTCTATCCGACGAGAGATTGATAAGAGGGTTGAAGAAACAAGTCCTGGACTGTCAGGAAGAATTGGAAAAATCCGAGGGAAGCATGGCAAAACTTCGGGCTCAATGGGCAAAGAAGACCGAGGAAAGGGCCCAGTTTGTACAGCAAATGAAGAAAAACTATGACGGAACCATCGCCAACATGAAAAGAAAAATGAACACTCTTGAAGAAAAGGCAGCCCGTCGGGAGAAAGAGTTACAGGCCGAGAGGGAACAATGCTATGAATTAATCGCCGATATGGAGAAGGAAGTAAAATTGTTACAGGATCTTCACTTCCAGGATTCTCAGGTGCTAGAGGCTCGCACTCAACAGATAAGCCGGCTACTCCAAGAGAAAGGTCAAATCAGGGAGAGAATCAGAAACATTGCCAACTACATTGTCATGAAGTGTCAGGCCGGCGAACGGATGGGTCGTACCACATTCTTTGCCTCCGTAATGACATTTGTTCGCCAGGTTATGAACGATCTAGATCAGTTGCAACAGGGTCTTGCATGCAGGCCTGCGGCGATGCCGAGTGATGCCCTGCGGGCCCCAGGATTTGAAGCTTTGATGTACTCCTAAAAATCGAGTCTGCAGTTTTCGCGTCTGGCTTTTGTACTTTCTATTTCCAAGAAAAGAAAAACAAATAGTCTAGTAGCTTTGTAATTGCATTTGTTATTAATGAAAATTTGAAAATTCCCAAAAACAAATTGTTTATTTATTTCTTGCATCTAGGTTTGCATTTATTTGCAAGAACTACGCTTGGTCTGATTCATGCGGGGTCGTGATACGTAGGCAATCTCCATAGGATTCGACCGTATCTCCTAAAAATAAAACACGAGGGAAGGAAATAAAAGAAAAACAAGAGAGGAAAAGAAACGCAAAAGAGAAAATGAGGAATCGAGAGAAAAACCATGGCAGAAGGACAGGGAAAAGCAAAAATGAAAAAAGAGGGAAAAGAAAAATGAAAAAAAAAAGGGCAAGAAAAACAAAGAGTGGAAATCAAAAGAAGAGAAAAATAGAAAAGAAAAGCCGGGATGACGCATGCAACCAGTGCAAACATAGGTGCATCACACCCCAATGTGCGATTACCTATCTGTTACTTGTCTCAAACTAACCGTGTGTTGCTGATTCCCATCTCAGCTTTTAGAAACGGTGTTTGGTTGTGGTAAGCTGGCATCGCATCAATACTTTACCAGATCGAAAGGAAGTGTGGAAATGTCTACAGAAATTACTTTGCCCGCAGTCCCCATCTTGAAGATAGCCCCATCTCGGGGGTCCCAGCCTCTGAATCTTTTACAGTTGAAGAAAATCGGATCTTGCGTCTACGACTGATGGAAATGTGGGATGCTTGGAACAACGGAAAGGAACCCCCAAGCGATATTCCCGGATTCCCAGAGTTATTCCCTAGGGCTGGAGGTGCTACTACGGTCCCTATCAGTCACCCCCCTACCCCTTTTGGGCAACCTACCATGACCGCTCATTTTGTTGGAATGCCTTCTGAGGTTCGCCCCCAGGTGTTCCCAGCGGGAGCGGTTCCTAACATCTTCACTGCTCCACCATGTCCTGCTATAACACAACCTTCGCTGCCAAGGCCTGCCTTTGATCCCTCAGCATTCACATTCCAAAACCCTGTATTTCCGTCAGATCCTCCTCAATATCCCACATATAATTACTCTCAGCCACCCCCATACGAGCTTACACCAGGGCAGGACAAAACCCCCAAAGACCCAGAGCAGGATGAAATGGCAAAGAGAATGAGAAGCCTCGAGCAGAGCTTGAAAAACATGCAAGGATTGAGCGGGCAGAAGAGTGTCTCATACACGGATCTATGTATGTTCCCTCATGTACACTTGCCGTCAGGGTTCAAAACACCAAAATTTGAGAAGTATGACGGACACGGTGACCCCATCGCTCACCTAAAGAAGTATTGCAATCAGTTACGGGGGGCCGGTGGCAAAGAAGAGCTGTTGATGGCATATTTTGGAGAAAGCTTGGTTGGTATCGCTTCAGAATGGTACATGGATCAAGATGCCTCGCGTTGGCATATTTGGGATGATCTGGCCCGAGACTTTGTTCGACAATTTCAGTACAACATTGACATCGCACCAGACAGGAACTCTTTGGCAAATCTAAAGAAGAAGCCATCAGAAAGCTTCCGTGAATATGCAATTAAATGGCGTGAACAGGCGTCGAGAGTGAAACCTCCAATGGACGAGGTAGAGATGGTTACTGTTTTTCTCCAAGCCCAGGAAGCAGACTATTTTCAGAATATGATGTCCGCCATGGGTAAACCTTTCGCCGAGGCACTAAAAATCGGAGAGATGGTAGAAAATGGGTTGAAAACAGGTAGAATTTTGAGTCAAGCAGCCATAAGAGCCACCTCCCAAGTCATCCAAGGTGGGTCTGGAGGAATGGCCAAAGGCAAAAAGAAAGAGGATACAATGATGGTGGCATCGGGAGAAAGAAGATATCGGGCTCCTAGACCAGTATTCTCTGAAAGAACCCCTCAACACCACTACCCGCATACTGGTATGGCCTATGCTCTTGCGCCTTATGCAGTCATGAATGCACAACCTTTTGGCCGACCACAACCACAAGCTAACCGAAATCCACCCCCACTCCAAAGAAATCAACCTCCTTACCAGAACCAGTATAATCCCCGACTACTGCAGAATAACCTTCGTCCCCGAGAACCGCCCAGGAGACAAAATTTCACACCGATCGGTGAGTCTTATTCCAGTCTGTTCCCAAAGCTCGTCCAGATGAATCTACTGCAGCCTATTCCCCAAAACAGGCAAAACCCAGAATCCTCATCTTATCAACGAGGGGTCCATTGTGCTTACCATTCAGGAGCCGAAGGGCATAGTACTGATAATTGCTGGACACTGAAGAAGGCTGTGGAAGACCTAATTGAACAAGGGAAGATAGTGCTGAGGGACGAAGAAGCCCCGAATGTGACCAACAACCCGTTGCCTACTCACAACAATGGGCCGGTAATCGGTATGATTTGCGAAGACAGAGAATTTGATCCGGCTTTGAAAGCCATCATTGCCATTGCCGATGTAGAACAAAAGCCCAAGGCACTCCCAAGGCAAGGAAAAGGGNTCGATTCAGGGTTCAAGAATTCGAGCTTACTACAATTGTTATATTTGGCTTTATCTGATTTTTCTACATGTTCCATGCTATATGTGCTAAATGTTTTACCGCTTTGATATTTGTTGAAATTGTATATATAAACTGTCGCGAATCCCTTCCTCTTTCTGAGTCATCTACATCATGGAGAAGGGTGCACTTCGTGTAGCTTCTCTTCTGTTTAGAGTCTTTTCCCATTTAGAACGAGGTTTGGATAAGTTGCAAAGCCGACGGAGCTTCTGTATCCCCGGTACGCTGCCTCCCCCTCGGCTCGAGTTGTCCGCTCGGGTAAGCCAGGTCTAGACCAATAAATCTAGGGTTAAGCCTAGAAGAACAAAACCACATGCCGGATCCCTAGTAGGACGTTTGTTTGCATCATGTGCATTTGACTTAGGGGACTCAACACAGGGGTTGGGTCCGTCTAGGACAGGTGACCTGAAATAAATTGACCATCCTGATGCATCTTACGTGCTACTTGCGCATTTATTTGCTTGGATTTGCATGTTGACCGGCTCGTCTAAATGAGAGAAAATTATAAAAAATAAGCAGTGTTAGGACTAAGGGAGGGTGACCATTTTTTGTGAGAAACCAAATGCCCAAATAGTACCGAAATGCTGCCGGATTTTTGAAAAAAAAAATATATATATATATTTGGAAAATAGAAAGAAAATTGTTATTCCAAATAGCTTTGATTTTGGCAAATCCGCAAGAACTACGCTTGGTCTGATTCATGCGGGGTCATGATACGTAGGCAATCTCCATAGGATTCGACCGTAACCCTAAAATATGGGGGAAAGAAAAACAAGAGAGAAAGAAATGGCAGAAAGAGAAATAATAAAATATAGAAAGAAAAACCATGGCAGAAGAACAGGGAAAAGCAAAAATGGAAAAAAAAAAAAACAGAGGGAAAAGAAAAAGGAAAAAAAAAATAAAGAGAAAGAAAAGCAAGAAAAACAAAGAGTGGAAATCAAAAGAAGAGAGAATAGAAAAGAAAAGCCGGGATGACACATGCAACCAGTGCAAACATGTAGACATCTTTTAACTGTATAGGTGCATCACACCCCAATGTGCGATTACCTATCTGTTACTTGTCTCAAACTAACCGCGTGTTGCACAATCCAGCCCAGCTTTTAGAAATGGTGGTTGGTTGTGGTAAGCTGGCATCGCATCAATACTTTACTAGATCAAAAGGGAGTGTGGAAATGTCTACGGAAATGACTTTGCCTGCAGTCCCCATCTCTGAAGATAGCCCCCTCTCGGGAGTCCCAGCTTCTGAATCTTTTACAGCCGAAGAAAATCGGATTTTGCTCCTGCGATTGATGGAAATGTGGGATGCCTGGAACAATGGAAAGGAACCTCCAAGCAATATTCCCGGATTCCCAGAATTGTTCCCCAGAGCTGGAGGTGCTACTACTGTCCCTATCAGTCACCCTCCTACCCCTTTTGGACAACCTACCATGACTGCCCACTTCGTTGGAATGCCTTCTGAGGTTCGTCCCCAGGTGTTCCCAACAGGAACAGTTCCTAACATCTTCACTGCTCCACCGTGTCCTGCTACCACACAGCCTTCACTGCCAAGGCCTGCCTTTGATCCCTCAGCATTCACATTCCAAAACCCTGTATTTCCGTCAGATCCTCCTCAATATCCCACATATAATTACTCTCAGCCACCCCCATACGAGCTTACACCAGGGCAGGACAAAACCCCCAAAGACACAGAGCAGGATGAAATGGCAAAGAGAATGAGAAGCCTCGAGCAGAGCTTGAAAAACATGCAAGGATTGAGCGGGCAAAAGAGTGTCTCATACACGGATCTATGTATGTTCCCTCATGTACACTTGCCGTCAGGGTTCAAAACACCAAAATTTGAGAAGTATGACGGACACGGTGACCCCATCGCTCACCTAAAGAAGTATTGCAATCAGTTACGGGGGGCCGGTGGCAAAGAAGAGCTGTTGATGGCATATTTTGGAGAAAGCTTGGTTGGTATCGCTTCAGAATGGTACATGGATCAAGATGCCTCGCGTTGGCATATTTGGGATGATCTGGCCCGAGACTTTGTTCGACAATTTCAGTACAACATAGACATCGCGCCGGACAGGAACTCTTTGGCAAATCTTAAGAAGAAGCCTTCAGAAAGCTTCCGTGAATATGCAATTAAGTGGCGCGAACAGGCGTCGAGAGTGAAACCTCCAATGGATGAGGTAGAGATGGTCACTGTTTTCCTCCAAGCCCAGGAAGCAGACTATTTTCAGAATATGATGTCCGCCATGGGTAAACCTTTCGCCGAGGCAATAAAAATCGGAGAGATGGTAGAGAATGGGTTAAAAACGGGTAGAATCTTGAGCCAGTCAGCCATAAGGGGCCACCTCTCAAGCCAGTCCNGGCTGAGTGAGCCAGTGGTTATTGGACGCGTACCACAGAAGCCAATGACAGACCCCTCTACAGTGCCATGGAACTACCAACAAACAGTGGTCACATACAAGGGCAAAGAAATCTCGGGAGAACTTCCAGGGAAGAACTTTTTTGGGAAATATTCGAATATACAGGAAGTGAACAATGCTGCTCAAAAGCGTTTCCCACCCAAGAGGCCAGTGAGTGCTGAAGAGGCAGAAGCTTTCTTCCAGAAAATGAAGATGCCTGACTATGAGACAGTGGATCAATTAAGAAAGTACCCTGAACAGGTGTCCCTGCTTTCATTAGTGTCAGAGTTCTCCGAACATCAGAAGATCTTGATGAAAACTTTGAATGAGGATACGTGCCAATTGGAACCTCGGTAGAGCAGCTCGAAAGGATGGCGGAAAGATTTTTTGCTATCAACCAACTTTCCTTTAGTAAGAATGATTTGCCTCTTGAAGGCGCAGCTCATAACAAAGCCTTGCATCTGACTGTCAAATGTGAAGGTTACTATGTCAAACGAGTCATGGTAGACGGAGGATCAGGGGTTGACATCTGTCCACTCTCCACACTGCGAAGGATGGAAATCGGGACAGAAAAGATTCGTCCAAATAATGTCTGTGTAAGGGCTTTTGATGGTATTAAGAGGGATACCATCGGTGAAATTGACTTGATATTGACCATAGGTCCAGTGGACTTCGAAGTGACTTTCCAAGTATTGGACATGGATACATCTTATAACTTCCTTCTGGGGAGACCTTGGATCCATGCTGCTGGAGCTGTGCCTTCAACCCTCCACCAGATGGTAAAGTTTGAGCATGAAGATCAGGAAATCGTAGTCCATGGAGAAGACGAGCAATCTATCTACCGTGATCCATCTATCCCATGTTTGGAGGCAAGGGAAGGAAGTGAGCATATCATTTATCAAGCCTTTGAGATTGTGGTAGCAGATCAGCATGAGGAGGGAATCCCTTGTCCTCAGCCTTTCCTGTCTAACGCTTCAATCATGGTGGCCAGAGAAATGATTAGACATGGTTTCAGGCCAGGAAAAGGATTGGGAAAAACTTTACAAGGAATATCTGAGCCAGTAACTCTTCCCGCAACAGAAAAGTTCTTTGGAATAGGTTTCTACCCTACCCTAGATGATGAGAAATGGGCTGAAGAAAGAAAGAAAGAAGGATGGGTTCTGCCACAGCCATTGCCATATCTCTACGATACTTTTGTCAAGACCAAGTATGGCAAAGAAAAGGATGATGAGTTGTTCACAGTTGAGGAAATCGAAGACATATGCGGGGCTATGAGAGAAATGCTTTATGAAACCAACATGGTTCAGCTAGGAGAAGGGACTAGCACCGCTGAAATGCTCTATGTGGGGCCAGATGCTAAACTCAAAAACTGGAAGGCTACGCCATTCCCGATTAGGCGGGAGTCCCGGTAGACTAGCCCTGCCACCTTTTCTACATCTCGAGTTATTTCAGGGTGTAGCTCGGGTGTCTTTTTAGTTTCATGTCTTTTAAATTCCTGAATGTAAACCCTGTTATCTTTCCAATTCCAAGAAATGAAATCAATATTTCATCTTCCATCTTTCTTTTCTTTCTAATTTTGGATTGTTTTTCCTTTTTCATCTTTTCTTTTCAGTTATAATAATGCGGCTTTAAATAACATGACATGCTTGCGGACTTCATACCCAGACTCAAACACGCTGCTTAATTGTGAAATAATGAATCAAGAACCGGAATATGATGAGGAAGAGGCTTTTAGGGAGATAAACCGAGAATTGGACCAATTTGAGAACAAACCTAAGCCAAACCTGAATGACACTGAACCGGTTAATTTGGGAACGGCCGAAGAAATAAAGGAAACCAAAATAAGCATCCACACAGATCAACACACTCGAGATGCAATAATTCAGCTCCTGTTCGAATTTAAAGATGTGTTTGCTTGGTCGTATGACGACATGCCAGGACTAATTATGGACCTAGTGGTGCACAAATTGCCGATCTACCCTGATTGTCCTCCAGTACAGCAAAAGCAAAGGAAGTTCAAAACTGATATCAGTGATACGATCAAAGAAGAAGTCACAAAACAGTTGAAGGCGGGGGTAATTCGAGTGGTCCGATATACCACGTGGTTGGCCAATGTGGTCCCAGTACCAAAGAAAGACGGAAAAACCCAGGTGTGTGTGGATTACCGAGATTTGAACAGGGCAAGTCCCAAAGATAATTTCCCGTTACCTAACATTCACATCCTTGTTGATAACTGCGCTAAACATGAAATACAGTCCTTCGTGGATTGTTACGCAGGATATCACCAAGTGTTGATGGATGAAGAGGACGCCGAGAAAATAGCTTTCACCACACCATGGGGAACCTATTGTTACCGAGTCATGCCATTTGGGCTAAAGAATGCTGGGGCGACTTACATGAGATCCATGACCACCATCTTCCACGATATGATGCATCAAGAAATAGAGGTATATGTGGATGACGTGATTGTTAAGTCACGGACTCGGAATGATCATGTTCGGGATTTGAGAAAGTTTTTTGAACGTTTGCGCAAGTATGATCTGAAGTTGAATCCAGCTAAATGCGCTTTTGGAGTCCCATCAGGCAAGCTCTTAGGTTTCGTAGTCAGCAGGAGAGGTATTGAGTTGGATCCAACAAAGATAAAAGCCATTCGAGATTTACCTCCTCCAAGAACTAAGAAGGAGGTGATGAGTTTACTGGGCAGGTTAAACTATATCAATCGATTCATCGCTCAATTGACTACCACTTGCGAGCCCATATTTAAGTTGTTGAAAAAAGATGCGGCCATCAAATGGACGCCTGAATGTCAAGAGGCCTTTGATAAAATCAAGGAGTATCTGTCGAACCCTCCAGTATTGGTCCCGCCGGAACAAGGGCGACCTCTCTTTTTGTATCTGACAGTGTTGGAAAATTCTTTTGGCTGTGTCCTCGGGCAACATGACATAACTGGAAGGAAGGAGCAGGCAATTTACTATCTGAGCAAGAAGTTCACCGGGTACGAGGCCAAATACACTTTGTTGGAAAAAACATGTTGCGCTCTGACGTGGGTCGCTCAAAAGTTGAGACATTATCTTCAAGCCCACACCACCTATCTAATAACCAGGTTGGATCCTTTGAAATACATATTCCAGAAACCGATGCCCACTGGGAGATTGGCAAAGTGGCAAATCTTGCTCACTGAGTTTGACATAGTCTATGTCACTCGCACGGCAATGAAGGCTCAGGCGCTGGCAGATCATTTGGCTGAAAACCCGGTTGATGAAGAATACCAACCATTAAGTACCTACTTCCCGGATGAAGAGGTAAATTCAGTGGAAGCCATCTCTGAGGACACTCGTACCTGGAAAATGTTCTTTGACGGAGCAGTAAATGCAAAGGGTGTAGGCATTGGGGCAATCTTGATATCACCCAATGGTCAACACTACCCAGCTACCGCCAGGCTCCGGTTCTTTTGCACGAACAACACAGCTGAATATGAAGCATGTATCATGGGCATGAATATGGCAATTGACCAAGATGTTGAAGATCTATTAATCATGGGGGACTCTGATTTGATCATCCGGCAAGCCCAAGGAGAATGGGAAACGCGAGATGTTAAGCTCATTCCTTATCGACAGCATGTGGAAGATCTCACCAGACGCTTCCAGTCGGTAAAATTCAGGTATATCCCTCGGTGTCATAATGAACTAGCAGATGCACTCGCTACTCTAGCTTCAATGCTGCCTTACCCAGGCAACGCTCATATTGATCCTTTAGAGATTCAAATCAAAGAAAAGCACGGGTATTGCAATACGGTTGAGGCAGAATCTAGTGATCAGCCCTGGTATCATGATATCAAGAGATTTCTAAAAACACAGGAATACCCTGAGCAGGCCACTGGAGATCAGAAAAGGACCATTAGACGACACGCGAGTGGTTTCTTCTTAAGCGGTGACGTTTTGTATAAAAGGACTCCAGACCTCAACCTGCTAAGATGTGTCGACGCCGAGGAAGCCGGAAGAATTATGCATGAAGTGCACGCGGGAGTATGTGGACCCCACATGAATGGTTATGTGTTAGCAAAGAAAATTTTGCGAGTTGGGTATTACTGGATAACCATGGAGAAGGATTGTTTCAGTTTTGTTCGGAAGTGTCATCAATGCCAGGTGCACGGTGATTTGATTCATGCGCCTCCGACAGAACTTCATCCGATGTCAGCACCTTGGCCGTTTGTTGCTTGGGGCATGGATGTCATTGGGCCAATCGAGCCGAAGGCCTCAAACGGACATAGGTTCATATTGGTAGCAATTGACTATTTCACAAAATGGGTTGAGGCCATCACTCTCAAGACAGTCACCAAGAAAGCTGTGGTAGACTTTGTGCACTCCAATCTCATTTGCCGCTTTGGCATTCCTGCAACTATTGTTACCGACAATGCAGCTAACTTGAACAGTCGCCTGATGGAGGAGGTATGTGAACAATTCAAGATAACACATAGAAACTCAACTCCTTACCGGCCAAAAGCCAATGGTGCTGTCGAGGCAGCAAATAAGAACATCAAGAAGATTCTGAGGAAAATGATTCAGAGCTCCCGGCAATGGCATGAAAAGTTACCTTTTGCTTTACTTGGATATCGTACCACAGTACGCACTTCAATTGGAGCAACACCGTACCTTTTAGTTTACGGTACTGAAGCAGTCATACCTGCAGAAGTGGAAATTCCTTCACTCCGGATAATCGTTGAGGCGGAGATTGAGGA
>NW_017674191.1:100189-103129 GCF_001879085.1 Nicotiana attenuata
GAAATAACTCGAGATACAGAAAAGGTGACAGGGCTAGTCTACCAGGACCCCCGCCTGATCGGGAATGGCGTAGCCTTCCAGTTTTGGAGTTTAGCATCAGACCCATATAGAGCACTTCAGCGGTACTAGTCCCTTCTCCTGGTTGGACCATGTTGGTTTCATAAAGCATTTGCCTCATAGCTCCACATATTTCTTCAATTTCTTCAACTGTGAACAACTCATCGTTCTTTTCTTCGCCATACTTGGTCTTAACAAAAGTATCATAAAGATATGGCAATGGTTGTGGCAGAAACCATCCTTCTCTCTTTCTTTCCTCAGCCCATTTTTCATTATCCGGGGTGGGGTAGAAACCTATTCCAAAGAACTTTTCTGTTGCGGGAAGAGTTACTGGCTCAGATATTCCTTGTAAAGTTTTTCCCAATCCTTTTCCTGGCCTGAAACCGTGTCTAATCATTTCTCTGGCCACCATGATTGAAGCGTTAGACAGGAAAGGCTGAGGACAAGGGATTCCCTCCTCATGCTGATCTGCTACCACAATCTCAAAGGCTTGATAAACGATATGCTCACTTCCTTCCCTTGCCTCCAAACATGGGATAGATGGATCACGGTAGATAGATTGCTCGTCTTCTCCATGGACTACGATTTCCTGATCTTCATGCTCAAACTTTACCATCTGGTGGAGGGTTGAAGGCACAGCTCCAGCGGCATGGATCCAAGGTCTCCCCAGAAGGAAGTTGTAAGATGTATCCATGTCCAATACTTGGAAAGTCACCTCAAAGTCCACTGGGCCTATGGTCAAGATCAAATCAATTTCACCGATGGTATCCCTCTGAATACCATCAAAAGCCCTTACACAGACATTATTTGGGCGAATCTTTTCTGTCCCGATTTCCATCCTTCGCAGTGTGGAGAGTGGGCAGATGTCAACCCCTGATCCTCCGTCTACCATGACTCGTTTGGCATAGTAACCTTCACATTTGACAGTCAGATGCAAGGCTTTGTTATGAGCTGCGCCTTCAGGAGGCAAATCATTCTTACTAAAGGAGAGTTGGTTGATAGCAAAAAATCTTTCTGCCATCCTTTCGAGCTGCTCTACTGAGGTTCCAATTGGCACGTATGCCTCATTCAAAGTTTTCATCAAGATCTTCTGATGTTCGGAGGATTTCGACACTAATGAAAGCAGGGACACCTGTTCAGGGTACTTTCTTAATTGATCCACTGTCTCATAGTCAGGCATCTTCATTTTCTGGAGAAAGCTTCTGCCTCTTCAGCACTCACTGGCCTTTTGGGTGGGAAACGCTTTCGAGCGGCATTGTTCACTTCCTGTATATTCGAGTACTTCTCAACAAAGTTCTCCCCTGGGAGTTCTCCCGAGATTTCTTTGCCCTTGTATGTGACCACTGTTTGTTGGTAGTTCCATGGCACTGTAGAGGGGTCTGTCATTGGCTTCTGTGGTACGCGTCCAATAACCACTGGCTCACTCAGCCGAGGCGGTTTAATTGTCCCCCGTACCACATAGGCTCCTTTGTGCACTGGTGTTTCCCCTTTTATCTCAGCTTTCCTTGGAATAGTGACAACCAATGGTTTTTCTTGGCGTCCTCGGGGCACGTAGAGAATTCCATTGTCAGAGGAGTTCATTTCTGTTTTTGCTTCAGGTTTCTTCTCAATCTCAGCTTTGACAATTTCATCCTTTCTCTCCCCTTTTCTTTGCTTTGGGAGTACCTTGGGCTTCTGTTCTACATCAGCAATGGCAATGATGGCTTTCAAAGCCGGATCAAATTCTCTGTCTTCGCAAATCATACCGATTACCGGCCCATTGTTGTGAGTAGGCAACAGGTTATTAGTCACATTCGGGGCTTCTTCATCCCTCAACACTATTTTCCCTTGTTCAATCAAATCTTCCACAGCCTTCTTCAATGTCCAGCAATTATCAGTACTATGCCCTTCGGCTCCTGAATGGTAAGCACAATGGACCCCTCGTTGATAAGATGAGGATTCTGGGTTTTGCCTGTTTTGGGGAATAGGCTGCAGTAAATTCATCTGGACGAGCTTTGGGAATAGACTGGAATAAGACTCACCGATTGGTGTGAAATTTTGTCTCCTAGGCGGTTCTCGGGGACGAAGGTTATTTTGCAGTGGTCGGGGATTATACTGGTTCTGGTAAGGAGGTTGATTTCTTTGGAATGGGGGTGGATTTCGGTTAGCTTGTGGTTGTGGTCGGCCAAAAGGTTGTGCATTCATGACTGCATAAGGTGCAGGAGCATAGGCCGTTCCCGTATGTGGGTAGTAGTGTTGAGGGGTTCTTTCAGAGAATACCGGTCTGGGAGCCCGATATCTTCTTTCTCCCGATGCCACCATCATTGTATCCTCTTTCTTTTTGCCTTTGGCCATTCCTCCAGACCCACCTTGGATGACTTGGGAGGTGGCTCTTATGGCTGCTTGACTCAAAATTCTACCTGTTTTCAACCCATTTTCTACCATCTCTCCGATTTTTAGTGCCTCGGCGAAAGGTTTACCCATGGCGGACATCATATTCTGAAAATAATCTGCTTCCTGTGCTTGGAGAAAAACAGTAACCATCTCCACCTCGTCCATTGGAGGTTTCACTCTCGATGCCTGTTCACGCCATTTAATTGCATACTCACGGAAGCTTTCTGATGGTTTCTTCTTTAGATTTGCCAAAGAGTTCCTGTCTGGTGCGATGTCAATGTTGTACTGAAATTGTCGAACAAAGTCTCGGGCCAGATCATCCCAAATATACCAACGTGAGACATCTTGATCCATGTACCATTCTGAAGCGATACCTACCAAGCTTTCTCCAAAATACGCCATCAAAAGCTCTTCTTTGCCACCGGCTCCCCGTAACTGATTGTAATACTTCTTTAAGTGAGCAATAGGGTCACCGTGTCCGTCATACTTTAAAATTTTGGAGTTTTGAAC
>NW_017674191.1:104543-105681 GCF_001879085.1 Nicotiana attenuata
ATCCTGGGGCCCGCGGGGCATCACTCGGCATCGCCGCGGGCCTGCGTGCAAGACCCTTTTGCAACTGATCTAGATCGTTCATAACCTGGCGAACAAATATCATCACGGAGGCAAAGAATGTGGTATGACCCATCCGTTCACCGGCCTGACACTTCATGACAATGTAGTTGGCAATGTTTCTGATTCTCTCCCGGATTTGACCTTTCTCTTGGAGTAGCCGGCTTATCTGTTGAGTGCGAGCCTCTAGTACCTGAGAATCCTGGAAGTGAAGATCCTGTAACAATTTTAGTTCCTTCTCCATATCAGCGATTAATTCATAGCATTGTTCCCTCTCGGCTCTTTCTCCCTACGGGCTGCCTTTTCTTCAAGAGTGTTCATTTTTCTTTTCATGTTGGCGATGGTTCCCTCATAGTTTTTCTTCATTTTCTGTACAAACTAGGCCCTTTCCTCGGTCTTCTTGGCCCATTGAGCCTGAAGTTTTGCCATGCTTCCCTCGGATTTTTCCAATTCTTCCTGACAGTTCCGGACTTGTTTCTTCAACCCTCTTATCAATCTCTCGTCGGATAGACTTCTTTCTCGATTCCTTGCATCTAATTTCAGTTGTTGAATTTGGGCCTTGAGAGCTTCATTCTCCTGGGCCAATTGCTTTTTATCACCTTCGTCAGCTGCGGCTTGCACGCTGTTTTCGAACCGAAGCTCCTGAACCTGTTTTTCCAATGCTCCAATTCGAGCTCTGTACTCCTTTTCTTTAGCCAACCAATCCCACTGCACCTGAGCTTCGCTTGTTAATTGTTGCACATGTGGCCTTTTGGCGGGTCTCTCGGGGATTTGAAACCTTTTACTGAACCAAACCAAGTATTTGGGATCTACCTCACCTCTGGCCCGGTCTTGTACCATAGTTTTGGGCTCGAGGTACCTGCACTCATTCCATATCTTTCGGATTTGGCCTTCAGGGAATGCAGCCTTTGGGCCCAACTCAATGACTTGCCCACTCAGGTCTTCATCGTTGTGCAGCGTCTGGAATCTTCCAAATTGTCGCAAAACGCGGTAAGGAGCATAGGGCTGAATGCTTCGAATACCCATCAAAAGAATATAAGGGGACCTCTGCTGATGTATATACAGCTTCAGCAGGAGGAAG
>NW_017674192.1:0-12113 GCF_001879085.1 Nicotiana attenuata
GGACGAGCGATACTGGTTCAAGATTTGCACCAACGGAGTGATCCGGAGGTGTGTACCGTGAGGATGAGCAATTTAGCATCCTAGAGGCTTGTCATTCCTCCCCCTATGGTGGCCATCATGGTGAGGCAAGGATGGCTTCGAAAGTTCTAAGTTGTGGTTTTTATTGGCCAACCTTGTTCAAAGATGCAAGTGATCTAGTAAGAAGGTGTGATCAATGTCAATGAGCGGGCAGGATTTCCAAAAAAGATGAGATGCCTCTGAACACAAGTCTTGAAGTTGATATCTTTGATGTATGGGGTATTGATTTTATGGGCCCTTTTGTAAGCTCGTGTGGAAACACTTACATTCTTGTAGCGGTTGATTATATGTCAAAATGGGTTGAGGTCGTGGCCTTGCCCAACAATGAAGCTAGGAGTGTGGTGACATTTCTGAAGAAGAGCATTTTCACAAGGTTTGGTACACCTCGGGCAATTATTAGTGATGGAGGATCACATTTTTGTAATAGAGCTTTTGATGCCTTGCTTTCCAAGTATGGTGTGAACCACAAAGTGTCTACGCCTTATCATCCTCAAGCAAGTGGCCAGGTTGAAGCGTCTAATAGGGAAATCAAGAGCATTTTGTCCAAAACCGTCAATGCCAATAGGACCGATTGGTCTAAAAAGTTAGATGATGCTCTATGGACTTACCAGACCGCTTACAAGACCCCAATTGGTATGTCACTGTACCGGTTGGTGTTTGGGAAAGCATGTCATTTACCAGTGGAGTTGGACCATAAGGCCATGTGGGCCTTGAAGAAGTTGAATCTTGATTAGGATATAGCTGCTAATCTTCGGGTGGAGCAACTCAATGAGCTTGATGAATTTAGGTTCCATGCCTACTCTAGTTCGTTGCTGTATAAGGATAAAGTGAAATATCTTCATGACAAATACACTCGGGGCAAAGAGTTCAAGGTGGGAGATTTGGTGCTCTTATTCAATTCTCGACTAAGGTTGTTCCTGGGAAAGCTGAAATCAAATTAAAGTGGAGTGGACCATTTGAAGTTGTGTTGGTGACCCCTTTTGGTGCTCTTGATTTGAAAAACAAAAATGGTGAAGTCTTTAGAGTGAATGGGCACCGTGTCAAGCATTATCTTTGGAAGTTTGATGATAGCCATGTGGTGGCTGTTGTTCATTTCAAATGGTTGGATGGTAACATGCGTCGTGCCGCGACGTTAAATCAGGCGCTTCTTGGGAGGCAACCCATGTGTTTTTCTTCTTGTTTTCTTTGATTTTCTTTGTAGCATAGGAATGATTTTTGGGCTAACTGGTCGTGAGATGTTACAGGGTTGAATTGATGCACTGCATGACATAATTGAACAAATACACAGGTCTTTGAAGTTTGCAGTGCGGCCGCACTACCATTTTGTGCGACCGCACTGGTATAGGGTGAAGAAGTGAACTCTCTGAAGTTTGCCACCGCGATCGCAGTCCATTTTGCGCGGTCCGCGGTGGGCCTCTGCGGCAGCGGTCCATTTTGTGCGGACCGCAGAGGGCTGCTTCTCAAACTTAAACATAATAGCCAAGTGCGGACCGCGGTCTCCACACTGGTAGGTGAGACTGGGCCCCAGGGTTTTCTCTATAAATAGACCTTGGGGGCCTCCTTTTACCCTTTTCGAACCCTTCACTCTCAGACCTAAGAAAACAATGTTCATCACGTGCTTTGCTTGCTCGTAATTAGTTGTTGGGACTTATTTGCTTCACTTTATCTCACTATCTGGTACCATAATCTTCCTTTTACCTGTTTAATTTTATTAATTTTTGTTTCTCTTAGCTTCTAGTTCTTCTCCCTCCTGTATTTTCTGAAATTTCTAGGCTAGGTTAGTTTCAATTTTGATTCATGTGGACTTTGTTAGTCTAATGAACAGGGAAACTATATAGGGGCACTTATTAGGTGAAAACTTAGACTTAAAAGAAAAATTTCAGGAACCCTAGTTTGGTGCAAAAACTGGGCACTCAGTGCGGACCGCGGTCAATTCTGTACGGTCCGCGGTGCCCTTGTGCGATCTGCACTACCATTTTGTGCAGACTGTACTGATGGAATCTGAGAAGGAGAACCTTGGGCAGTGCGGCCGTGGTCCATTTTGTGCGGACTGCACTGCCAAGATTCAGAGGCTGTGTTTCTGAGCCTCACTCATGTGCGGACCGCGGTAGGTTTTGTGCGGTCCGCGGAGCCGCTAGTGCGGCCGCGGTTGATTTTGTGCGATCCGCACTGGGTACTTCTGCAACATGTCTGCAACAATTCTTGTTCTGCTTATGCTACTTTGTTCTTAACAGATTACACTGATACTAACAAGCTGTTTGAACTGCGATTGCAGACAATGGTGAAACAACGTGGTAAACAACCAGGCAGAGGAGATTCCTCCCGGGGAGGGAAAAAGAAGATGATAAAACTCACTCCCCAAGCTCGGGAAAACATAAAAAAGACCAGAAAACTAATAAAAACTGCTGATAGAGCTGCCTCCCATTCCTCAGGGAGTGAGTGACCATCAAGGGACATTTCTTCAGACTTCGTCCCAGAATATGTTAAAGATTGGCTGGAGAGATTCAGGCTAAGAGACACTCCTCCACCATCGCCCACTGCCCAAGCACCAACACATGTGATTTCAGAGTCTTCTGAGGGCTCAGCAGCAGGTAGTGGGGAATACTCCACCTCTCCTACAGCTTCATTATCTGGAGAGGGTGAAGGAGGAGGTGAGGAGGAAGTAGAGGGAGCTGAGGAAGCAGCACAAGGAGGAGAACCAAGGGTTGGGGTGTTGATAGAACTAGGAAGCCGGAGGTTTGGCGTGATAGGTTTGTGAGTGAGGTGGCGTACCACAAATTTAGGAAGTGGTGGCCGGTGAGAAAATTGATACCGGAGAGGAGCTTCATTGATAACGATATTTTACCCCTCAACCCCAATGCGCAAAGACAATTTAGGACTAGTGGGCTGGGAAAATTTTATGGAGAAGTGTGTAGATGCCAACGAACACATGGTCAAGGAGTTTTACTGCAATGGAACCCACATAAAAAAGGGCTCCAAAGAGACCAAGGTTCGTAATAAGACAGTGTTGTTGAAGGGAAATACCTCAACAAATACCTTGGCTTCAATGAGGAGGATGAAACTTTGTACATGGCGAAGTTGGAGATGGGCGAGGAGGTTGATCCCTGGCTAGCACAGTACCTGGCAATCCCAGGTACCACCCCTGACTGGTTGACTGCTGGAGTCAAGATATTGAGACGGACTTTGAACTTTGAAGCACGGGGATGGGAGACCTTTGTGTGTAGCAGGTTGGACCCCAAGACGCATGACCAAACCCTTCCTCTTCCCCGGGCTGTGCTGGTAGCTTCTATCATGGCAGGGTACCCCATCAATGTGGGGAATGTGATGTCGAGGATTATCTCCATCGTTGGTGCGGAACATGACAGGAACTATCCCTTCCCCAGCACCCTCACTATGTAATTTCGGGATTTGAAGGTGGACAAGAAGCCCTACGATGTCAGAGTCAAAGCAAAGGCCTCCTTCTCCTAGTACAGCATGCAAGGGGATGATAACCCCAAGAGCAAGAGTTTCAAAGGTACAACTACTGCTTCAACTGGCCAGTCTAAAGAGCCAGTTGTGGTAGTGGCTCCTGCTGAGCCCACCTCCACCTCCAAAGATATCCCTCCCGGTCCATCCACATCCACAGCCATTCCTGTTGATCCATCGACCCCAGCAGGCCCAGAGATTCCATCTTCCCGGGCCCATCCCATTACTGCCCACCGACTGAGCCAGGCTCTTGCCAGTATCAACAACTGGATGTCCACAGCGTCATCCAAGTTGTCTATCTTGACTACCACTGTAGAGGCTCAGTCAGCTCCCCTCAATCGAGGATGCGCTCAAAGAGATACTTGAGAACCAGAAGAAGATCCTCGACACTCAGCCGCAGCTCTCAAAGGCAGTGGATTCACATAGCAAGGCTCTCAAGGAGCTTGCTCAGGAGCATAGGAAGTTATGGAAGACACGGGCCTCCAAGGAGTCCGTGAAGGAGCTGCGTGCAGATGTTGATAGACTGAAGGCAGATCACCTGCCTTTAGACCTATTGCTCGAGGACCCAGTTCCAGCAGCTCACCCACAACCGGAGCAGTCACAGAGGCCTCCGAAGAGGAGGAGGATGATTCCTAGAGCCGATGATTCTATCATCCAGTTGGCGGACCCACAGGAGACTTCCTCCAGTCAGCCACAGGATGTACCTTCCAGAGCCTGTCCCAGGCCCAGGTCCCAGCAGTAGAGCAGCAGACCATCCGGAACCACTCTGAGGTTCCCGAGCGCACAGAGGACCCAAGGACCCCACATGACCCTATGTAGACAGACAGGCCTTAGGGAGTCTTCTATGTCCTTTTCCTCCTAGTTTTGATGCTTTATTTAGACTAGTTGGCATTGGGGACAATGCCAGCTTTCATTTGAGGGGGTAGGCCCTACATTTTGGATGATTGTATATATTTCATTTTTATGCTTTCTTTATCTTTTTATCTTTGATCTGTATATAATTCTGATATTTCATTACATTTATCGCATTTCGATTTCACTTTGGGTCTGTATATAAAGTTACATCTCATTGTATATATTCATCCCATCCGTTGTATATTCAAATCCCCTCTTGTACATATTCATTCTATTTTTTGCAAAATTTTTCATTTTTAGCTTCTTATTTGTGATTCGTAGTTTGAAATAAGCCTTTGGTTTTCTTAACGCCACGGTTCTTTCCAAAGGTGGAGTGTTGTGTGAACCGGGTGGCTCTTCCCAATGATGGATGGCGTGACAACCTTCTTAAGGGTTTGAGTCTGTTATCTGTTATTCTTTTTCTTTTTATTTTTAGTAGTTAGTAGTTAAGGGTGCCTCAAGCAAAGCTTCATTTGGGCCTAGCACATTTGCCTTTGATCTTATGGTCAAAAACAAATTGTTGTGTTTAGGATGGTAAAAGTTGTGACCTTGAGACTCTTACGTTGGCCGATAATCATCAAGTGGTTTTTCGGGACCATTGTGTGCTCAAATCGTATCGAAGGTCATTGTGGGCCCCCGACTCTATGTCTTTAGCAATCCCTTAGCTTGTATGGTGAGTCATTGAATTGCAAGTCCGAGTCCCGCGCCATTGGTCTAGAACTTGCCCTGAATATTTGTTGAGGCGAAGTCCTAGGTGAATTTTTACTTAAGACATGATTATAGGCTTTCCTTGATCCAAATGATAGTTTGAACAATTCCATAGCCTACCAATGATAAGATCCATAATTAACCCTTTTGAGCCTTAGACCTTTTTCTTTCAAGAACCATGATACAAGCCTATACCCGTTCTAAAAGATACCCTCTCTTGGCACCCGATCTTTCCTTTAGCACATGGCAAAAGTATAAGTTTGGGGGGAGAGACAAGGATTGCAACAAAGTGGTAAAAAGGCATAAAAATGAAGAAAAGGAAAGGCAATGAAAAAGAAAGAAAAGCAAAAAGACAAAAAGAATGTTCAATGTGAAAAAGAATAAAAAGGGATTCAAGAAAAGCAATGAATTAAAGGCGTGGAAAGTTGAAAAAGGAGAAAAGGTTTGAATTGCATAAGAAAGAGTGACATTGTGTCTCTCTAACCCCTTAGAGAGAAGTGAAAATGACTCAAAGAGTCAAGTGAATGGATGCCAAATGAATCAAAAGAAGTGCTTAAGGGAAGGTGGAACCCACCTAAACCAAAACATTCCCTACCCTGAACCAAAAGCCTTCACAATGCCTCTACAAAAACCCTATATGATCTTGAGTTGAATGAAGCCTACATTAGTGGATACTCACATAAGGGGCAAACATATGGTACTTAGAGCCGGACTTTTGACTTTTCCTTGAGAGAGATGAATGAATTCCCATTAACCTCGTTTTGCGTGCCACTATTCTAAAGGTGAGGTTTGTTTAGGGAGAGTTGAGGATGTGTGAGTTTGGGTTCCACAATGACCAAAGTAATTGAAAGAGTTCTTTGATGTGTTGAGTCAACTCTTGATGCTCTTGTGTCGCACTTGATCCATGGTTGTTCAAAGAGTAAATGTTGTTGATGATTCATTTGTATTGAGGGCAATTGTTAGTCCCAATTGATGCTAGTGGAGGTAGCTTTAGGACAGCTGAAAATTTCTTGGATTTTCCCTTAAAGGGTGGGTCTTATTTTGTTTTCTTGAGGATAAGCAAAAGCTTAAGTTTGGGGGAGTTGATAACTAGGGATTTTGACGCATTTTATACTCCTTCTTGCTTATGCTTTGATCAAATATTCATACAAAATAGTCCTAAAAGGCTCACATGTTGTGCTTGATTGCAGGTTTGATCAACAAAGTGACAAAATGTCAAAGATCGGCTCAAAAGGAATGAAACTTGCACAAGTACCAAAAATAAGGCAATCTCATGCAGAACAGGCCTTGTGCGGCCGCACACCACTTTGTGCGGTCCGCACTGGGAGATTCAGAGAGCTAATTACCAGGCTGCAAGGCAGTGCGGCCGCACACCACTTTGTGCGGTCCGCACTGAAGGCACCGCGGGCGCAGTCCATTCTCTGCAATTCGCGGTGTGAAGATTCAGAGAGATCACTTTTCAGAGTTTTGAGCCATCGCGGTCCGCGATCAACTTTGTGCGGACCGCGCTAGAAGACTCCGAGGCTGCGGTATATTCTGTGCGGTCCGCGGAGCCCAAGTTCAGAGATATCAATTTTGAAGGCAAAAGCCCAGTGCGGACCGCGGTCCATTTTGTGCGGTCCGCACTAACCCCGCACGGGCATTTTTGTCCAGATTTTTCAGCTTAGTATAAATAGATTCTTTTTCCATTTTTAGGGTATCAGACATTGTATTACGTAAGCTGCGCTCGTGAGAAGACTTTTCTCATCCATTTTGGGCACTTTTACGTAGTTTTAATCACTGAATCTTTGTATTTGCTCTAGTAATTAATTAATATGTCTTTTTCTTCATCTATTTCTCTGATTTTCTCTTCAAGCATGAGTAGCTAGACCCATTAGCTAGGGTTGTGGCTCAACCCTAGTGTGGGTAATTGATGGGTGTTGTGATTTAAGGTTAGATTGACTATGGGTGTTTGTTATTTAGGTCAATTTTATTATCTAATTTATGAATTAGTGGTTGCAAACACTAGTTTGTGCTAAGTTGACTTGGGCTCTTCTTGAGAAAGAGAGCCTAAGTCTCCAAAATTGACTCAACAAGGAATTGGGATGGACTCAAGAGATTTGATAGTCCCAATTAAAGGGTTAAACCTCGAGAGAGTAATACCCGACTTGAACCCTAGTTGCTTGGACAAATATGCATACCCAATTGGTCTTGAGAAAGTCAATTGGGCAAAATCACTTTTTCTACCGAGAGGTGTAGAGTGGGTAGTATCGAGCAACGGTTATAACATATTCCCCAATCATGTCAATCGTGCCTTGGATGCAAGTACCCGTCAATTGGCCACCTAGGTGAAAGTCACTACCCTAGTGCCTCTTAAAGCATTAGATACAACTTGTAGCAATTTACTCCTAGTGTAATTTAGTTGCAGTTATAATTTGTAGTTTGATCATAGTAGAATATAAAAAAAAACCAAAAATGAATAGAAGTGATATTAGGAACAAATACGCAATTCCAACCTAAATAGATACTCGACTCCAATTTTAGCTCTCTGTGGATATCGATCCCGACCCAAAATCGGGTAAAAGCTATTGTGACCCTCTCTTTCTACTTAGTAGTAATGCGGAGTTGGAAGCGATCAATCGTCTAGGTGGAATTCTTCCTTTTTTTGTATTCCTGAATCTTCTCATTAAGCCATCCATGTTTCTTGATAGCATAGCAATCTCTTCTTGTAGAGCTTCAGGATCATCATCGATTTCATTTTCAGCTATTTCAGTTGAAGCCTTGAATGCGACTATTTTCTTTTTTTCTTCTTCACTAGTTTTCTTGAGATGCGTCTTTTCAAAGGCTATGAGCTCTCCTCGTAGTTCATCATACGATAACTGCTTAGATCCTGAGATTCAAGTGCGACTACTTTGGTCTGCCAAATGGTTGGTTGGCTTCTGAGAATTTTTCTGACTTGATCACCACTAGTATATGGCTTGCCAAATGCCTTTAGATCGCTAATTATTTTGCTGAACCTGGCAATATCTCTTCAATAGATTCTGCTTCTTTCATTGAGAAGAGTTTGTAATCATGAACCAGCATGTTGATATGTGTTTCCTTTACTTTGCTGGTTCCTTCGTATGTAACCTCAAGCTTGTCCCACATTTCTTTGGCTGTGTCACAGCTAGAGATTTTCTCATACTCTTCACCACTTATAGCATTGTAAAGCAGGTTTCTCGCTTTATTGTTAACTTGTACCACTTCCAATTGCTCTTTTGTATATGAATCTATATCTTCAGGATCAGCAAGTGGTGGAGTAGCAGTCGGTAGGGGATAGTTCCCCTTTTTGATGACTCCCCAAACTTTAACGTCATAAACCTTGGCATAGATCTCCATACGCACTTTTCAGTGAGAGAAATATTGTCCATTGAAGTATGGTGGTCTAACTTGTAAAGTTCCTTCCTGGAAGAGAGCTCCTATGATAACTTGATTTGCCATGATCTTTTCTCACAAGCTGTTAAGCAAAAGTAGAATGTGAGCCTTGCTCTGATAGCAACTGAAAGTACAAGAGGGGGTGAATTGTATATTTTTAATCTTAACCTCTATTAGTTGACTGGTTTTTCAATTAGTCGACGAGATGCAATAACCTAACAGTTGTAATAGTAGAATATAAGATACAGAAAGTAAGTGCAGGAATTAAAGACACTGGAATTTTATACTGGTTCGGATTCAATATGAATCCTAGTCCAGTCCCCTTGGGTTGCAAGGGAGTTCTCTTTAGTGAATGCGTTTCTTCGAGTACAATGGAAATGACGTGATAGCTCAGTTCCTATAACACTCATCTTTTTTGATACAATGTCTCACCAGTGTTGTTCTCTCTTTTTTCTCTAACTTGTTACACATCAGGTCTTAGAGAACTATAATGTTTGTTTGCAGTAGAACAAAGAGAGGATTTTTGGTTCGATCAAAGTATGTTTGACTAAGGCTTGATGCTGAGTATAAATACTTTGGTGAAGGCCGTTTGCTGAAGAGACTTGACAACCCAAGAGATTTGATCCTTGGAAAGAGATTGATTCTTTCCAAGAATAAGGTTGCTAAATTGACAGCTTTCCTTCTACAGTTGTTGATGATGAGGGTTTACTCCTTGATTGTTGGTCCTTCCGAAAATAGCAGCTCAACTAATCTTCTTACAGAATCTTCGTTGCTTTTTGACTGCTTCAATCTTCCGGATTGAATGTGCTGGACTTGATTGATGCCTTGAGTTTAGGCTTGCTTGATTCTTTCTATCGCAACTGTCCATTAATTTCGTAATCTTTGCTGATTGATTTCTTTCCTTAAGCATCCAGATTGACTTCTTCAATCTCGTAGTATCTCCTTGATTCCTTAATCTTCTCTAATTGATTTCCTGCACAAATATATTATTTGCATCATTAAAATTAGATCTAACATCCTCGTCATCGATGACGAAGGGCGTGGTCGACCGACATTGTAAGGTTAGCAGACCCCGATGGTGAAAGGGCTGGTACATCCTGATAAGATGATTGAGCGTAAATTCAAGCCCTGCTTTCTCCGCAGAAAACCTCATCATCAACACTATCCGCCAAAATGACAGATGGATCTGCGCCAAGGTAACCCGATACTTTAAATAGAAGTCAAGCACAACCCTATCAAGGGGGCCCAACGTGAAAGGATATATGTACACATTAAGGAACCCATCAGCGTGATCCGTGATGCCTTCATCCGGTGAACGTATCCGTAACACAACTTCCTCCCCCCATCCGCAGTCTTTTCTCACTAACCCAAGGTGTTCTTCTCTTATCAAAGAAGTAATCTCCAAAGTACTCTCTCGCTGGTCTTGAATATCGGAGGCAGAACTCTCCCCTCTCTGCCGAACAGACCCCGATGTAGCAGTCATGATGGTGGCGAAATCGAAAAACTAGAGCAGATATTTGTGCAAGTATGTTAGTACTGAAGTGACGAAAAGCTTAACACAGAAAAAGAAGGGTAACTGCCTAAAATGGTGGGGTCTCCAAAGAAGCAGAAGCAGCCCTATATATGAAAAAACGGCAACGATCCGCCCACCTGAAAGGCCAACGGTGTCATTGCCAGTCCCGAGGTGGTACCCGACCTCGAGGATGTTACACCCCATGTTTTTGTACGTTAGAGTATCCGTAAGTCAATTGATATAAGCTCAGAAATGAGATCAACTTTGAAAGTACATAAAGTAAGTTAATCATTTTACAATGGAGGTTACAAATATATAAGATCATGAATACCAAGTACTAAGAGGGTTTGAAGGCTTCGAAGCTAAATGAATGGAAGAAAATAAGTTTCGTCAAAAGTCGACAAGTTGGGAATGTTATAACATGCACATCTGGGGTGAGACTAGGGTGCTTAACCTTATAAGGAGATTATGTTATGAGTTATTTTAGTCGTATGATAGTCGTGTGTCATGTTTTGAAGTCAAGCGAGTTGTGAAACAAAAGTTGGAAAAGCTCATCACAAGTTACATTCATAAATATGGTGAACTTTAGGTCAAATATAGCTGAGCATTTCTCCCAATGTACTTGGAATTATGGGATGATCTACCTACCAAATTGATGATCTACGAGTCTAGTTTCCAATGGATTAAACCATTCATTGATACAACATTTGAGTAGAGAGATATTTACATTTTTGCGAGACTGCGCAAAACGGTAGGTGACAAGTAGGTGCATCGCCTACTTGCCAAAAGGAGAGGCCACAATTAAAAGCCCTAAAGTCGGCCAAGAGGGGTGTTTTAAGGACATATTAACTCATTTAATTCAATTATTTCTCAGACCAAAAATCAGATTGAACCCCTGCACCTCCTCACCAAAAAATCTCACATAAACCCTAGGGTATTTCGGGTGTTACGACGTGATTCTAGTGCTGAAAAGTCCGGACAGCTTGCCAGTTTCTCTTTATCCTTCTTGTAGCCGCGTTGAGGAACTGATTTTTGATGAAGAAGGACCAGGTTTCGTGGTTTATACTCAGTACAAGGTAAGTTTATGCTTCTCCTTACATTATCTATGCGTTTGCGAGTTGTAACTCGATCGTAAAGAATAGACCTAGCGAGTTTCGAAAGAGTGGTATGTTGTTTGTTCTTGTGTCATGGTTGGCTGGTTGTGAACCTATTTTTAAGTTGAATTCATGTCTGGTTTATTGGATAAGAGGTATAATTATGTACTTTTGGTTGTGTTTCTCAATTTGAAAGAAAAGACAAGTCGAAACGTGTTTAAGTAAACTAAAAAATTAATGTTGAGTTGCTGAACTTATGGGACTGTTTTGTGGGCTGTTTCGTGTTGCTATTGGTTTGTCTCTTTTGCTAATGTTTCTATGGAGTTTAGAGGAGGAAGGGTGTGGAGAAACACCACATAATGGTAGGGTTGTTTGCTGGTCGTTCGTCGTAACATTTTCGGATTGTTTGACACTATTATTGTTGTCGTGTTGTGTATGAAGTGATAGGGGTAAGTTGGGCTGTTTGGTGATTGTTTTGACTTGTGTGAAGTCATATATATAGGGGAGGTGCTGTCCGTTTCATCGTAATATAGGTTGTGGTCAATACATAATAGTTACGATGCTTAAACGATAACGACAGTGTCATTTCTCTTATTGTAGACTAAAGAGTCGTGACATTTGCATAGCTTGAGGTTGGGCAGTACATATACAAGGTATGTGAGGCTATCCCTTTCCTTCTTATGCATGAATTCAATTGTACATAATGCTATGAACGAGCTTCCAAAGGTACTCTACTCTTAGAAGCTAGCAGTACTTACATTGTTTCCCTTCTTATGGAACAATTGATGTTGAGGTTGCTTCTCTTATTCTTATGTTATAAATGTTGTTGGTACTTCCTGATTCTTATAAGATTCTTGATGAAGAGTTATTCCTAATAATGTGTACGGAGAATATCCACCTTATCTCACTCCGAAAGGTTCAGAATATGATTCCAATAAGTCCTACATGCATTATATATATATATATAT